>NC_024004.1:839726-1019276 GCF_002220235.1 Bathycoccus prasinos
CTCTTTTTTCCACCCATTCCTGAAGCGCTTCTCGCTCGTACGTTCGCCCAGATTTCACCGACAAAGCTGGCTCTTTCATAACTCTCAGCGTTATCGCGCATATGAATGATTCGGGAGTACCATCGATGAACTGTTGAGAGTCTTCCAAAGCAGATGGGATTATAAGCGCGGGTGGCCACTTCATTTCTTCTGAAGTTTTGTTTTGTGCGTGGGTGTCGAAATCCCCTAAAAATAGCTAAATATTATAATATTAATATTACAATCGACAGCCGTGTCGCATGGTTGGCCTTCCGTGAGGACAGTTCCACGGCCTCTCCAACGCGGATAAGTTTTGCAAGATTTTCTTCATCCTGCGTCGACTCAAAGGCTGGCCGATCATGATCGACGACCGACAGGCTCTCATGGCGAGCATGTTTCGGACTTTACTCGGACGGAGGACGGTTTTAGTACTACCGCCGGCATCGGCGGCGGAGTTTTTTAATAAACCGACGGAAAGTTGAGAACGAACTGGGACGGCGTATTCTCCCTCGTCGAGCATTGCGACGAGTTCGTGGACGTCCGAGGCGTCGAAGACGGTGTCTTTGCTAAACGGGACCGCGGCGAGCGCCAAGCGAGAGGAGGAGGATTCATCGCCCGGAAAGTTGGGAGGAGATGTTGCAACGTCACAAAACCCAAACCCGTTCATTAAGAACGTCTTTTCGTTCGATCTCGCGATCTGTTCCTCCGCCGGTGACAGTTCCAACCGTTGCGGTTGAATCAACGGTTGCTTGTTCAACGTCGTCGTTTTTTGTAGTCGCTCGAAATTGTAAATCTCGTCGCTGGCGTGTTGATCGACGATGAATATATCGGTATTGTCGCGAACGACAATGATGAAGCCGAGATTGAACTGTCCGACGACGCGAACGTTGGCAAACTCGGATTTATCGAACCGCCGGATGAGCGCGTTGGTTGCCGCCGCGTTATCTTGGTTGTGTAAAGAAGCTTCTTTCAGCAACTCGGCATCCGCGGAGGCTTTTTTCTCCCTTTCGAGCGCTAAACGTTTCTCTCTTTTCGCTCGTTTCAACCTCTTTACGCGAACGACATCGATATTAAACTCGACTTCTTTAAGCGTTTGCTGTTGTTGTCGTTGCTGTTGAGCGTTTCGATGCTCAAAGTTATTTTCTTTCTCGCCGTCTGCGTCGTTTTCAATTATTTCATTCTCCTCCGCTTCGGTCGTCGCGTTTAGATCATCGATTACTTTGCGCTTCTTCGACGAAATTTTACCCGCCATCGTCGCTTTCATCGCGAATGGGTCGAAATCTGCATCCATAATTTCGTCTTCGTCGTTTTCCGAATCCGACGGTAACATCACCGCGCGTTCCTTGTATGTCTCCGGTAACGATTGAAACTTGGTCTCCGTGTTTTCAACCGCGGCGATTTCGGCCGCAATCTTATCGATAACGGCTGTGTTTCTCCTTTGCGTGGCAGGTATAGCTTCTCGAGTGAAACCAAAGGCTTGCAAATCTGTTTGCTGCTGCTGTTGTTGTTGTTGCGTCGAAGCGTCGGCGGAAACTCGCATCGGCTTCTCCTCTTTGACTTGGATCGGCGGCATGGGTAACGCGCAAGCGATACCTTCTTTTCCTTGTTCTCCATCGCTGTCGTCAATCACTTCAAACTCATCGGTATCAATCATCATCGCACCCTTCATCGGGCCATCAATCAACGCGTCTGCGGGCGTCATCGGCAGCTGCGACAGGTCCACCCCGGTTGCTCTAAAATTCCTCACGAGACCATCCGCCGACCCTCTTTCTCCGTTCCCGCCAACCGCGCGTTCGAACGCTTTCTTGATCCCGTTCCTAAAGTACATCAATATGTCGTGTTCGTTCGTAAACATGACCGTTCTCTTATCAGGAGAGACGTTCACGTCCACGAGATGTTTCGGCACTTCAAAATTCAATGCGCAGGACGGATAATTTGCGTTCGTCGTAGTCGCGTTGTACGCGCGAAACGTTTCGTTCAGAGTTTTCGCGATTTTCGGATAATCTACCGGGCGTCCGTTGACGTAAAAGAATTGCCGATCTGCCGAGGCTCGCGCGGAGGTTTTCTTATTTTCGAGACCGGGCAAAGAGACCCACCCTGTACATCGTCCGAAACGATCGTCGTCGTCGTTATCTACATCCTCTACATCCTCTTCTTCTTCTTTTACTTCTTCTTCTAAAATTTCATCCGCGCTCTTCTCTCGCTCTAAACCGATGTCGATTTCAAACACGCTCTCCGCCGTTCTCGCGCCGAAAACCGACGCCACGCGATCGCGGAAACCACCACCACCACCATTTGAAACAGACGCTCGACATTGCAACACCGTTTGCCTGGCGCCGTTTTTACCTTGCTGGTGCGTGGCGACGAATCGACACCCGCTCGTTTCCGAGGCCAACGCGTAGCCTTGTAAAACCCGCAACAACTTCGCGTACTCTTTCGCTTTGTTTCGTTCAAACTGTTTCCGTCTCACCGGTAAGGGATGAAATAACTTCTCAACTCTCACGGTCGTTCCAACCGACCGCGCGCAAATCTCCTCCGTCTCGACGTCGCCGTTTTTATCAAACGTCACCTTCAAGCCTTCCTCGTCGCTCGAAGTTCTCGTGGTGATTATCAATCGCTCGCACGTCCCACACAAGGACGACAACGCTTCGCCTCGAAACCCAAACGTATCCACCCCATCCTCTAAATCCGTAAACGTTCTCAGTTTCGACGTCGCGTATTTCATCGTCAACATCTTCACGTCCTCTCTCGCAACTCCGGAACCGTTATCGCTCACCTCGACGGATTCCAATCCAAACTCTCGCATTCGAATTTCCACGTTCGTCGCCCCGGCGTCTGCGCTGTTCTCGATGAGTTCTTTCGCACACGAGGAAATGTCCAAGATGACTTGGCCGGAACATATTCTGTGCACCGACGAGGGGTCGATCGATTGAATAGTAGCAGTGCGAGTGTTCCTCATCCTTGTGTGTGTGTGTGCTTTGTGTGATATAAAATGCCGTCTTCGTTGTTTTTTCCCAACAAGCGAGAGAAGAAGAGAATTTTAAAAAAATTTCGTTGAGTCATTTAGGGTCTTAAACCCTAAAAGGCAGCGAGGTTTTTGTCTCTCATTAGAAAAAGAAGGAGATCCAATTTCATCAGATTTTATTCGTCGGTGTTTGAGATATCACGCGTATAAAATGGCAGGCCCCACGGTGTACCACGGCGTGGCGCAAAAAGTCTACCTCGTGAAAGAAGCCGTCATCGGGATGTCCTTAGGTTTAGTCGCCGGGGCGGTTTGGAAGTATTCGCACTGGGAAAGACGAAAGGAAATTCAAAGCTATTACGACAAGAAATCATCCAAATGATCTCTCTTTTCTATTCGTGGTAGTATTATGCGCGCGTGGTGCGTGGCAGAGAAGGCGTTGTTGAAAATAGAGAGAGGTTGTGATCGAATAAAACACTACAGTTGTACTACTAATACTACGCGTTGTTTCGCGCGTATTCTTCGTTATTGTTATTAAAAGAAAGAGAATGATGGAAGGGATAAAGCCCCCCTTATGTGTGAAAATAGACTTTGTTTGCGAGAAAAGAGAGCGAGACGAGAGACATCTTCTTTTCAGCGAAACTGCACTCATAATACTCTATTAGTATTATACTCGTATTACTACTACTAAAACTACTACTTGCGTCTTCTATTCGTGGCGACGTGTTTCCTTTCGTTTGGATTCTTCTTGACGTTCCCGCCGCCGATGCTTATGATCGTCTTTTGCGCGTCGCCGACGTGTTTGTATTCGCCGTATTTATCCTCGCTAAACTCGCAGTTGAACACGTCTTCGGTTTTCTTGGAGATGTTGTTCAATTCGCGCTCTTTTTTGGTGATTTTACGTCCGATGAGTTGATCTTCGCGGAGGATGGGTTCCATCTTTTTACCCGTTCGGCCGGATTTAGGCATCGGGATTGAATATTTCGTGCCTTTCAAGACGTGTTTGTTTCGGACGCCGTAGTGTTCGGCGCCGTCCGAGCCGGTGAATTTTTCAACCCGTTCCAAGGCGTTGTTGCCGCACTTTGGGCAGAAGACGCGTTGCGTGTTGGCAGTGACGGTTTCGCACGCGTGGCAACGCAAGACCCATCGTCTGACTTCTTTCACGCGCATGCCGTCTGGGGTGAACAGTTTCAAACCGAGTTGTAAGATGACGTTTTGCATGGCGTAATCGGCGGTGACGACGGAAACGAGAGATTTTTGCCGTTTTTGTTCGTGCTTTTGTTGCTCCTCGGTCAAGATTTGCGTTTTCTCCGTGTATTGACTGAGCGCGTCGTCGTCGTTTCCTTCTTCTTCTTCTTCATCGTCGTCGTCTTCGTCAGTGTCTGGAATCTCTCCCGGTTCGGATTGAAAAAAGGAGACGCCGGCGTTTTCGTCCACGCCTTCATCTCCTTCTTCTTCTTCTTTTTCTTCTTGTTGTTGTTGCATCTCTGCGGCTATTATTTGTTCTCGTTCTTTTTCTATTTCATCCTCGCGCTCTCTGTTTCTTTGTTCTCGTTTCATTCTTCTAACTCGCGTGGTTCTAGAAATCGCAGGTTCCCACTCGTCGTCGTCCTTGTCGTTCGCGCCTTCTTCGTACGCCGCTTCTTTTTCTTCTTCTCGTTCTTTCTCGTCCCCGTCGTCTTTCACTAAACTCTTCGCCTCCAACCCTCTCTGCAACAATTTCTCCTTCTCCAACGCAATCTTCGAGAACCGTTCGGAGACGTCCTCCCCAACCACTAACTTTTTCTCCATCCGTTCCATCTCCGCGTTCATCTCGTCCAATTCTTTCCAATCCTCCGCGTTGCTCACGAAATCCCATCCCGGAAGCGGCTTCGCGCCCGTCTTGCTCGCTTTGCGTCGATATTTCCTCGCCGGCGGCGGAACCGTCCGAATGTGACTCAAATCCCCATCGCACTTCTCTCTCTCTAACTTTAACGCTAACGCGATGACGTTAACATCTGGTTCCGATAACTGCCCAATGTCCCCCGTCAATCGCGCGAACCGTTTCACGAGCGACACCGTCTCCTCGTCCGCTTCCGAGACGCGCAACCGCTGCCAATTCGGGTCGTTTTGCAGCCTCATTCGCGCGTGTTCGTCTTTAATTTCCTTGAGAACTGCCGACGTCGTCACCAACTCTTTGAATAGCAATTCTCCCCCCTCCACTTTGGTGCTTTTTGAGGACAAATTGCTCAAGTTTTGTCCTTTCACGATGGCGTTCGCGTCGACGACGCAGATGGTTTCGTTCGGGAGATTTCGAGGTGGCGGACGAAACGTTTCTGCGTCGAAACGTTTGAGAGCGGCGTTCGGGTCCTCTCGCTTCGCCGCGAGAGCGACCCACGGGGAGGTGGACATTATTATTACGCGCTACTGCTGTACGGGCTTTTTTCGGATGATGCTTAGTGTGAGTATTCGCGCACCGACGAGCGCTGTGTTGAAGTGAAGAGTTTTTTGTGGCGGCGGCCGAGAAAAAACGTGAGAGAAAAACGAACAAACAACACTTACGAACGAAACAACGCATCTGAATTAAAACTCTTACTATATCTCTCTCTGACACGTGCAATTGAAATTGTGCGAATCCGTTCTCGCCGTTGTTGTTGTTGTTTTTCTTTATCCTAGTACTTTTTAATTAAATTCTTTCTCTTCTCGTCCTCTTACGTTTTCGCGCGGTTACTTGCTTCCGGATACGGCGATTTCGGTGCCGTTTTGGATGGAGCCCCAACCGATGAGACGCCAGTGCTTTTCGATTCTTCTAGAAATCGCGACTTTTTCGCCCTCTTTGGTACACACCGGAGAGGTTAATTGCATCTTTGCCAAATCGTTCTTGACCGCGACGACTCTCGCGCCGGTGCACATAGATCCAATGTTCAACATCAACACTTCGCCTTTGCTCAACTTGGAGACTTTGCCGGCTTTTTCCGAGCCTTGCGTCTTGACGCCTAAAAGTCTTCTCAGTAAGAAAAAGTTCACCTCCAATTCGGTGAATACGGACGGCAAGCATCCGACTTGACCAAGAACTTGACCGACTAAGCGATCGGCTCTGGTTAAGGTTGGATCGCACGTTGTGCCGACGCCGATTAAACCGCCCGGGACGGCGTATTGCAACAAGTTTTGTTCGGCGAATAAGGAGACGATTCTCGTTTTGATTGGCGTCGCGGTTACGGCACCTTCCGCATCTTTAGAGACAATCCCTGGTCGGATTTCCACCTCTTGTCCAACTTTTAAAACGCCTTGTAAAATGGAACCACCGGCGACGCCGCCTTGAATGTCGTCTACTTCCGCGCCCGGTTTGTTCACGTCGAAGGATCGAATGACAATCATATTCGGCGGGGACGTGAAATCTCTCACCGGAACTGGAATCTTCTTCACGATGTACTCGCACACCGCGTCGATGTTATACTTCAACTGCGCAGAGATTGGCACAATCGGCGCTCCGTCTGCGATGGTCCCTTGAATAAACTTACAAATTTGATCGTACTGATTCGCCGCGGCGTTTTCTTGAACCAAATCGATTTTGTTTTGCAAAATGATGATGTGTTTCAATCGCATAATCTCCACCGCGGCTAAATGCTCGCTCGTTTGCGGTTGCGGACACGTCTCGTTCCCGGCGACTAGAAGTAACGCCCCGTCCATAACCGCGGCGCCGTTTAACATCGTCGCCATCAGAATATCGTGCCCCGGGCAATCGACAAAAGAGACGTGTCTAATCAGTTTCATCTTCTTATCTTCAAAATCTTTCACCAAACAATCCGGATCGTCCGGTTTCGAACTCGAATACGCGCAATATCTGTCCGGTCTCGGACATTTCGGATCTTCGCACTCGTATATTTTCGCGTTCGCGTACCCGAGTTTAATCGTAATGTTCCTTTCCAATTCGTTCTTAAAACGAACCGTCTGCACGCCGGAAATAGCTTTCACCACCGTGGACTTCCCGTGCGCGACGTGTCCAATCGTCCCGATGTTAATCGTCGCCTGTCTGGAGATGATTTCCGGCGATAAAGGGTTCAGCGAGGAAATGTCTAGTTTAGTCAAGTCTTGCACCGATAACCCGTCCTCTCCTTTCACGTACACCATACTTTTTTCTTCTTTCGTCCTCGTTGGTTCTGTTGTTTTCCCTCTCTCTCTCTCTCTCTCTCTGCTAAAATTCTTCTTCTGATTCTTCTATGCGCTCTTTCGTCTACTTTAAACGTTGTTCTCTAAAACGCCTCTCTCTCTCTCTCTTCAACTCGTAGTCGTGGTATAATATCCCGTCTCCTCTGTCTTCGTCTGATGCGTTCTTTTTTCTCTCTCTTTCGGATGATGAAATTCCAACAAAAGCAGCGCAAAAAACAATACTACGAGAAAGAGGAATTACTCTGCGCAAAACAAACTACGCGGGCCTCCTCTGCCCCGATGCTGTTTTCGACGACGTAATACGCTCTCGCTCTCGTAACAGCAGCACTACGACCGTAAGCGAGAAAATATGATGGGCTCCTCAACGCGGAGAAGAGGCAAAGGTGGTGGTGTTTAATGTGAAGATCCAACCCTACTCTTCTCGGAGGAGACAAAAAAAAAGCGAAGAGAGAAGACAGGAAGAAGAAAAAAGTGTGTGTCTCTCTTTCTCTCTCTCTCTCTCTCTCTCTCTCTTTCTCAATGATCTATCTATCAGTCGCTGTTCTCTTCTAAGCTGGTTGCCGATCCTGGATAAATTTAGCGTATTGTTCGTCCGTCGGTTCTGGGCACCTTTTTTCGAGCAAGTAGTTTTCGCACTCGTGGTGCTCTCTGTAACGAGCCCAAGCGATATAGGACCACAGGTCGAGAGGCACTTTCGCCTCTTCGATTAAGTATTTGAGACAATCGAGTCGGCCATAAAGTGCAGCGTTTCCCACGAGAGCGAACTTTACCACATCAGATATCTTTCTTTCTTCAACAAGATATTTCAAGATGTTTATGCGACCATATCCTGACGCCTGTATTGCCGCTTTCCCCTCCGTATCTCGCGAAGGTTTCACTTTGTCGACAAGAAAGCGAAGACAGTCGAGGTTTCCTCCAATAGCAGCTTGTTTACACGACTTTTCTTCATCACACGGGCAACCATTAGAGAAGCAGTACTTCAGCATCTCGAGATTACCTATATCTGCTGCCACTTTAATCGTACTTTCATCCCACCCGCAATGTTTCACTTCTCTCGCCCACTCGAGGAACTCGAGTTTGTTCGTTTCAGCAACTTGCCTGCAAAACCAGGCTTGATCTACCACGTTTCCTTGAGTATCTTTCTCTCCCCAATCCATGTGATTCCACGCCCATTCCAACGTTGAAATTGATGAACATTCGTAAACACTTGCACTTAATCCCGATACGTTTACCCCGGCATACTTAAGCACATCACAACTCTCTCTATTCACGCTCGCAAAGAAACACCGATCCGTCTCGTTCAATTTCGAAATCACATGCGAGACAAACACATCCTTATGATGCAACACCAACCCGGTCCACAACTTGGTCGGCCCAAGCTTTAAACGCTCCAAATTCTCAATATGCTCCGCTAAAGCGTTTTCTCTCTCCTTCCTCTTCTTCCTCTTCTGCGCGCCGGAGAGTCCTTTCCCCATTATTAGTATTATTAGTATTATTAGTATTAGAACAAAGACGTTTTTTTGTTCTGTCGTATTTCTCTCGTATTTGTACTCCATTATTTTTACATCATAATCTCTCTACTTTAATTCGTTTTGCGCTTTGTGTAGTAGTATATTGCCATCTAAAAGAAGTTTAGTGGAAGAAAATGGCAGACACGAAGAAGAGGAAAGATATTTCTTCGTTGGCAAAGAGGAAACCCCGGACGAACGATGAGTCTTTTGACGAGGACGATTTAGACGACGGTAAAATTTCCAACAAAGCGACGAAAATCTCCGATGCGCAGCAACATCAGGTTGAACAAATAGTATTAAAAGCGAAACTGGAATCGAAAGCGAGGTTAAAATATGCACACGCAACTGATAACGAATTGTGCGAACCGAAAAGAGACGGCCCAGAGGTGAACTTTCCAACGAGTAAAGAAGAGTACGAGGAGTTACGGCAACGACATTCAAAAGCGGCGGCGAAAACAACAACGAAAGAAGAAAAAGAAGAAGAAGAAAAAGACGAAGAGGAAACGACGACGACGACGAAATGGGTCCAATCGTACGACCAGACGCAAGAGGAGTTTTATTACTTCAACCCGCAAACGAGAGAGACGAGGTGGGAAGAGCCGGAGGAAACGACGATTAAGATTGTCAGAGACGAAAGCGCGTTGGCGGAACACAAGAAACGAGCGCTGTTCGCGAGCGTGAGTAAAGAAGAGTTGGAGGAGATTGAGCGAGAAGCGAGAGGAGAGATTGGGGGATCCGGACGAGCAAAATCGCCACCATCTCCGACGGGTACGAGCGTCGTCGCGGCAAATGCGCCGCAAATGGGATGGGAGTACGAAGACGATTCTGGAAATTGGCAAGGACCGTTCCAAACGGAACAGTTGCAAATGTGGCGAGCGGCGTTGCCGATGAATTTGAAGGTGAGGCAACACGGAACGACAAAAAAGGAATCTGATGAGTGCACCTCGTTAGCTTTGTTATTAGGTGACGCACATTTAAGGAAAAGATGCGAAGCGTTAGGTGCGGTATTACCGTTGAGATGTACGGCGGTAGAAGCGGAGCAGGTGATGATGGCGGCCATCGCGGCGCGAGATCGAATCGCGAAAGAAAATTTGAACGGGCTAGCCAGCGATGATGGAGATGAATATGACGAAGGAGAAGATAAAAAGAACAACGGCATAGAAAAACTGAACCGATGGGCGCAAGCTGCTTTGGAAGGTTTACCGGAAAACGACCGAATAGAACAAGAAAAAATAGCCATGGAGAACGCGACAGGCGTGCGCTCAAGCGCGCGTATCGACGCGAACGATGAAGGCGAAGACGCGTCGGAACGGTTCGCCTCTGTTGGTACGTATAACAAAGTCACCGGTCGCGTCACCGCCGAGGTCAACGAGCTCCTCCAACGGCGTCGCGCGGCTGGTCCACCCGGCGGCGCCGGCGCAGCGTACCGAAACATTGGTTTAGAAAATTACATCGACCCGGCAAAGATGGACGAGGCCATGAGAGAGATTCAAAAAGCTAGACACCAAAAGTTATCGAGAACGGAAATCGAAAAAAGAAAAGCGCGAAAGAAGGAGATGAAAAAGAAACACGGCGATAACTGGCTCCGCGAAGATTGGGCCGACTGATAGCCGCCTGATATTATAGCACATAGATAAATTTTAGCATACGCGTTTTTAATTGATAAAAATTAAAATAGAAAGTAACAACAAAGCATCGACGAAGCGTTCTGTTGTCTTTCATGTCTTTCGTTGTTCGAATTGTTTTAGAACGAATAAATCTTCACGCCATCATCATCTATGGACGAGGGCGAGGAAGCTGTCGGAGACGAAGAACCACCGCCTCTGTCTTTAAACCTCCAGTAACCGGCGAGCATAGAACCGAGGCAGCTGTGCACGGTGGCGGAAATCGCGGGAACTACCGCCACCAACGGATCCTTCGCGAAGTGTGCCGCGGCTAACACGACGCCCAACGCGGAATTTTGCATGCCGACTTCAATACTCGCCGTTCTCGCGTCTCGACTCGGAAAACCGAAGATTTTCGCACCGATGTACCCGAACATAAACCCAAGCGCGTGTAAACAGATAACTGCAAACAAAATATCCTGTCCGGCACCTAAGATCGCCTCGGAGTGTTTCCCGATGACCGAAGAGCAAATTAACGCCACCGCGCCGACGGCTAACAACGGACACACCGGAGACACAATCCTCGCAACTCTCGGAAAGACCTTCTTCAACGCAAATCCAGCGGTAACTGGCATTACCACCACTTGCGCGACGGAAGCGACCATAGCCATGGAATCAACCTCGATGATCCCAGTCGGCGCGCCTTTCGTCTTGGACGCCGCTACTAACAACGGCGCCATCAACTTGCTCGTCAGAAACGGCGTCGCAAACGCCGCCAAACACGTGCTCAACGTCGTCAACGCCACCGACAAAGAGACGTTTGCGTTCGCCAAAAACGCCACCACATTCGAAGCCGCTCCGCCTGGACAACACCCGACCAAAATCAACCCGAGTCTCGCGCTCTTCTCCAACCCGAACATCTGGCCGACGAAGAACCCGAGCAACGGCATTATGGTAAACTGTAACAAAGACCCGAGAAACACGCGCGCGGACCCTTTCACCGAGAGCATTTGCCTCAACGACCCTTCGTCCAACGTCACGCCCATGCCGAGCATGGCGATTCCCAACGCCGGCGTCACGATTTCCGATTTCGAGAGCGGCGCGACCACAGTTGGGTTAAAAAGCCCAACGAGAGCGCCCAAGACAATCCACAGTGGAAACAAGTTCGCCAGAGTGTTTAAACTCGATTCGATCGAATATCGCAAATTTATCGCGTTCGTTTTCAAATCGCCTCTTCTTTTCCTTCTTTTGTTATTATACTCATTCTTCAACACGCTCGAGGAGGAGGATACGGAGGAAGAAGAAGATGAAAATGCAGTCGTTTTTGCGTTTCGCGCTTTTATGGCGAAAGGAGGTTTTGGGTGCACCCCCATCATCACCAACGCGCGCGTCGTCTTTACTCTTCTCCTTGAAACGCAGAGTGAACTTTTCCCAACCACAAAAGATCCATTCTTAGGACCGTTAGGAGACCACCCGAATCTGTCGCCACCGCATAAAAAACCACCACCAAAACTTTTCCTCGAGGACGAGGAGGAGGATTTGGAGGAGAGCACGCAATTTAAGCATCGTTGTTGCGTGTGCACTGTCGCTGCTGAAATCATCGTCATCATCGCATCGTCTAAATCTCTTTTAAGAGTCGTATTAGTATGGACTCTTTGCTCTTTTTTTCCTTTTGAAAAAAAAAAAGGAAGAGAGAGAGTCAAAAACAGTCAATAGGGTTGGACACCCCAACCTAAATTTCCCGCCTTTTTGAGACCAGACCTTTCTTTCGAAAAAAACTGTTGTTGTTCGTCATCCTTCATTTCTCCAAGACTCTTCTTCTCTTCGTTACCGGCACACACATCACATCTAAAGACCAAGCGGTATCTGATACTACCCGTTTGGAGAGCACGTCACCGTTATTAGAATCACACGTCTGAGCACATCTCTTGGCGTTTTTTACCATTGAACGGAGTAGAAACTGAGTGAGAGTCAGAGAGTAAATTCTGAATTTGTTTTCTTCATCCTTCGTTTTCCCGAGAGAGTATCTACTTCTTCTCTTTCGATTACCTAAACGCGAGAAACATGACGGAGCGAGAGCGCAATAATCGAGAGAGAACGCAACAACAACAACAACAACAACAGATGGAAGAGATTCGCTCGTTACACGCGGCGAGGTTTCGAAACGAACGCGCTTTACCGTTACCGCCGAGGAATCATTCCGTCGTGCAAAATCCAAATCCGCCTCCTCCGCTTCCGAATCAAACGACGACGAGAAGGGAGGAGGAACGACAACAACCGCCGCGAGAACAACAACAAAATCAACAACAACAGAGAACGCATACGAGTGGGATTCCAAATTTTATACCGGGCGCGTTAAACGTTGGGATCGCGATGGCGCACGCGAGGCACGCGTTAGGGAGACACTTGCAGCAGCAGCAGCAGCAAAGGCACCAAGAAGGAACGACTTCTACGCCGCCGGGCGGAGAAGATGTAGAAGAAGATGTAGATGAAGATGTAGATGAAGATATTGAAGAAGAAGAAGAAGAAGAAGACATTGCAGACGAGGAGGTGTTGCCGAAACCGTCGTATCTGACCGACGACCATTTGCTCGCGATGGAGTGCGCCAAGACCGGGAAGGCGCCGGAGCAGTTGGAGAGCGAATATAAAGACGAGGTGTTGGCGAGGAAGTGGCAGATGAAAGAGGCGAGGATGGAAGAGACGAGGCAGAGGAGGATGGTGGAGAGACGACAGGCGCATCAGCAGCAGCAACAACAACAACAACAACAACAACAAGGAGGGTCGAGAGTTCGAAGAAGAGACGAAGTGAACGAAAGGCCCGGCGATTCCGTTCGCCGAAGGCAAACGAGGATCGAGATACAAGTCGGAGGGCCAAATGGACCAGTTTTTCGATCCGTCATGGGTGGTCCGGGTATGATGGATATGCTCGGCGGAAATAGCGGACAGCAGCATCAGCAACAACAACAACAACAACAACAACAACAACAACAACAAAACGGGATGCCAGGCGGCGATCCGTTCTTAGAAATCATGCGAGAAGTGCTCGGACAACGCGCGCCGGGCGAGGCAAGGGAGGACGTTTTGAACGATAACAATCGATTCGAGAGGGCGTTTAGGAACATGTTTCAATCGATAGAGCAGGAAAACGCGGCGACGATGGGTGATGGTGCGATGCCGCCTGGATTTATGCCTGGTTCCATCCGAGGTTTCCACGACTTGTTACGAGCCATGCACGGCTTCGCCGCCGAGCACGCCAACGGAGGCGAAAATTTAGCCGAAGCGCCTTTGACGCAACAACAAATCGACGCCATGGAAATCATTACCGCTAAAGGTGACGAGAATAATGGTGCGTGTGCGAGTTGCTCGGTTTGTTTGTCCGATATTGAAGGCGGAGAAAATATGAAGAGGTTGTCGTGCGGTCACTGTTATCATTCGCCGTGTATAGATACGTGGTTGTTACGATCTCGCATTTGCCCCACCTGTAGACACGACTCGACGAAACCGCCGATGGCAGCCGCGTCGACGGAGGCGCAACGAAGGAGCGACATGGATTAGATACATACATACATACATGGATTAGATACATACTTTACTGCGGGCTACGCTTTAGCTACTATTAGTACAACAACAGAAATTTGCTATTATTCGCCCTTACTTGGATTGCTTGCGCTGCGATTCTTTCTAAGTCCGCGGACGTTTTCTCTTTTCTACTTTCATTTTTTCCCATAGCAACCTTAAATCGTTATCGATCTCAGAGTCCTGCTCCTCTTTTTCTATTTCGGGTTCAACGACGGTGCCGTTCTCCATATCGTCAGAGTCTCTCGATCTCTTATTCGCTGCCGCTTCCATTTTTTCCCTCGCCGCATCTTCCTCCAGTTTCTTCAATCTCGATTTCTTATTCTGAAACCAATTAAACACGTTGCACTCTTGAATGGGGCCGAGCGCGCTCAACTCTTCCGTCACTTGTTTCAATTTTTCTCCCCGCGGCGTCGTCGTATCATTCGCGAAGAGCTGTTCTAAACGCTCGAGCTGTGCTGTCGTCCGTTGCCATCGAACTTTCCCGGGAACGGAATACACTCCAGTGTTGGAGAATATCGAGGCTGGTGTTTTTCGCTCTTTGTGCGGTTTCTCTACTGACTTGGATTCCTTGTCGTCCATCTCGTCCTCGTTTTCATTATCATCGTCGGAGTTGTCGCCATCGTTATATTCTTCTTCTTCTTCTTCTTCTTCTTCTTCATCATCTTCGTCGTCGTCGTCGGATGATGATGCATCTGAATCCGCATATCTTAGAGGATTTGATTTCCGAAGCTTTTTTACTTTCTTCTTTCGTTGCGGTCGCTTCTTTACCTCTCGCTCCTCTTCTTTTACTTCTTCTTCTGCTACTCCTTCTGTCTCTCTGACATCGTCTTTTACGTCTTGCTCTGTCTTCAACTCGCGTTTACGCTTTAATCGACTTCCCTCCTTCCGTGAATTGTTGCGCTTCTTCCTTACTATGGTTGTGTCTCGGTCGATGACCTTGAAGTAAATGCAGTCCTGTATTTTTTCCTTGTACGCCTTTAAAGAGCACCCGAATTTCTTTTCTAGCTCTTTGCGAACCTCCTTGGTTGATATTCGTTTGCCTCCTCCCTCTTTGACTCGTACGATTATCTCGAACACTGCCTCCTTCAGCTCTTCTTCAGTCGGCGGTGATCCAGATTTGCGCGCGCGATGATGACTTCCCCGAATTGGCATGTCATCGTCGTCGTCGTCTTCGCTGGCATCGCCACTGTTATTATTGTTGTTCTTATTATTATCATTATCGAGTTCTTCTTCGGCGGCGGCGGCGGCGGCGGCGGCGTCTTCTCGCTCTTCGCCAACATCCGCACCATCTTCTTTTGGCTTTTCCACGCTCAAATACGAGCCATCGATTAATGCTGGAAATGTTGCTTCTAATTGACTCGTGTACGTCTCTTTGTTCCCGTCATCGACGGTGTCTTTGAGAGTGTGGCCTGCGTCGCGCGCTTTAAGCTTCGCGTGAAGCATGGCGAGTTCTCGAACTCGGTCCAACATAGCTCTCGGGATTTCTCGTTTCTTGTCGCCGCCGGACTTACCAGCGGCTTCTCGTCCAGACGGCGTCGGTAATGTTGCGGTTCGAAGCAAGGTGCGCCACTTGTCCTTCAAATCAACCGCGGTGCGATGTTCAATTTCCGGAAACCCAAGCTTTTTAATATCGGCCCATTTACCGCCGCCGCATCTGGAGACGCCTTCAATCAAAGCCTGAGTTTCGTCTAATCCCCACGGGTTGTGATGTTTCGAACGTCGAGGACCGCCTTGAGGGTTCGGTTCACTACCACACGCGGCGGTGGTTCCGGTTGATTTCGTATTTGTACCGGCGATCGCGTCGTTGCCACCGCCATGCTCTGCTTCGCCATCGTTGTCGTCCATGTCAGTGACTTTCGCAGTGATATCCGCTTGTATTTTTGCGTGTGTTTCAATAACATTTACTATTTCCTTGAAACGCATTGAACCCGGGCTTCCGGGTTCCCAATCGTTCCATTCTTTATCAATAGTAGCATGGTTTGGTGGTGGTATAACCATCCCATCAACTTCGTCGTCTGGGACAATAAAATCCTCAAGATCACTTCCGTCATCTTCAGATTCGTCTACGATTTCACTGTCTTCATCCGAATCTATATCATCTATCATTGTTGTGCACTCGTCATCATCTTCTTCTTTTTCTTCTTCTTTTTCTTCTTCTTTTTCTTCTTCTTTTACTCTCGGTTCCGGTAACTTTTCTTCCAAAGGAGTTTTCTTCTCACCATTTCTCGAGAACAACCGTTTCACCGGCCCTATGATGGATGAAAACCATTTACTAGGGCTCGCGAGCGTTGCTGTCACCTCTTTTTCTTCGTTCCCGTGCCCGATGGCTCCGTCAGCTGACTGCGTAGGAACAATATCGTCGTCGGCGTCCTCCTCCTCCTCCTCCTCCTCCTCCTCCTCCTCCTCCTCCTCCTCCTTCTCTTCCACTTCTTCCTCTTCTTCGTCGTCTTCATCCTCAATATCTGCGTCGGCGTTGACGTCGCCGAGCTCTTGTTGTCTCTCTCTTTCGAGGCGCTCTTCTTCTTTTTGTCTCATTCTCTGTTCGAGATATGCGTTCAGCACGTCGAATCCGTCGCTTTTTTGATTGTTCACGAGCGGTATGCGGTTGACTGGCTGTTCCTTCGATGGGCCTCGCACGGACGGCTGCGATTTGAGGTTTGACTTGATGTACAAATCTTCTTCCGAAGAATGAAGAATGACATCCCGAGTCGTCGTTAAGCTCTTCGGTAACGGTAGCCTTCTTCTATTCGGTGGTAGAGGTAGCACAGAAATCTCCTCCGGGGTTTCTTCTTCTGGAGTTTCTTCTTCTTTCTCTTCTTCTTCTTCCTCTTCTTCTTCTTCTTCTTCTTCTTCTTCTTCTTCTTCTTCTTCTTCTTCTCTTTCTTGCGGCTTTGTGGCGTCGTTTTCTCGTTCTTTTTGTTGAAACCGTTGTAAACGTAGCGGTAACTTTTTATTCGCGAGCGCGTACTTCGTCGCTGGCTTGCTCGGCGAAACGATCCTCATTTTGTGAAGCGTTTCTTTCACGTCGCCTTTGACGCCTCGTGGCGACGACGCCGAAAGCAGTCGCACGTCTGAAATGTCGTCTCTAGGCGAATTGACCGACAGTTTCGTCGTGTTCATTTTTGTCGTCGTCGCTGTCGCTTGCTCGCGTCTTCTTTCTGTTTCAAAAACTGCTTTTAACACTAAGTTCTCTTCCGATTGCGACGATGGCCGCAGAAACGTTTTCAGACTCCTCACGTGTACCGAGCGAACTTCTGATAACCCTTTCCTCTCCGCCTCTTTCACGGTGTCGTCCCTCGTGTTGCCGATAATCTTCCTCGGTTGGATTCTTTTCACGAACGTTTCCAGTTCGCTGTAACTGCTGTGTAAAGAATACGGAACCGATCGGCGAACCCAGTCTGTTTTCTCCTCGTTCGTCATCTTTTCCCGTCGTTCCGTATCCATCTCTTGTTTCTCGTCCTCCTCTCGCATCTGTTCGGTGACGCGCGCCCAGCCCGTCGGACTGATGACCAACGGTCCCCACTCCTTAAAGTTCTTCAACCCGGCCACCAACGGTCCGCACACGTTCTCTTTGTGTCTCCCCATGGCCTTGGGGAGTACGCGCACTCTCGTGCTTTCGTTTTCTCCGAGACTGTTACACACGTACTCTTTCTCAAATCCTAACTTTAACCAATCGTTGTATCGATCTTTGTGCAAATAGACTTTCGATTTCGTCGCTTGGCTCAGCGCTATGACGATGTCTTCTTTACCTAAAGAATCTAACAAAAGAATCACCGGACGCTCCGGCTCGATTTCCGTGACTAACTTTACGATGCGTTCCAAAGCGACAGCTCTGGGTGGATGATCGTACTCTGGATTGTTGTACGTGTTGTCGAGATACAAAACGTCCACCGCTTGCGTTTTCGAATTATCGAGCACTTTCGGCAACGGCGTCGCGTTCTTCAAAGTTGTGTTATTGTTGTTGTCGTACCCGAGGTCCTGGGAACCCGTCGTCAAACTCGGACTGCTCGAAGACCACATCGCAGAAAGTGGCACGTCGTTCAACATGCTAAAAAAATTCTTCCTCAACCCGTTGTTGCTTCCGCTTCCGTTGCTCCCGGGCGTCGGTAAACTCATCCTCTTCCCGCTCGGCAAACTCCCGCTCCAATCTTCCCTCCGGAAATCCCCGGTGTGTAAAACTTTCCCAAACGTTCCTTCGAAGACAAACATCGCGGACCCGGGACAGTGCCCGGCGTCCAAGCAGTACACGTTGAACCTCAAATCTTCTTCTTTCGTGTTTTTCTTATTAGAAACAACCTCGACCACCTCCACGGAATCAAACTCCAACACTTTGACTTTCGATTCCAACCTCGGAAATCGTTTCACCAGTAAAATATTCGTGATTTCCGTGCAATATATCCTCCCATTATTATCGTTCTCGAACGTATCTTCCCGTAATCCTCGCAAGTGATCTTGGTGCATGTGCGTTAGAAAGTAAAACGTTGGGATTTGATGAAGGATGTTGTCGTTGTTGTTTGTTGAGAATGCATTTTTTTTCCCCCAAGTGTCCACGCGTATTTCGAATCTGTTTTCAACTCGTATCGTGCACTCCGAGAGTAACGCACCTCCTCCCGAACCGAGGGCATGAGAAGTAGTAGTGTTGTGACCACCAAAACCACCACCACGATCGTTCATGGTGTTGTTCGTGTTGTTCATCAGCAGAGCGTTTTTTTTCTGGACCCTCGAGGGGTTTTTGGTTTGTGTGCTCACAATTAAATTTTAAAATTTGAAGCAAAAAACGACGTGACCGCACATTTTTCTAATACGAAGAAAAAAGAATAATAAAATAGAGCATAATAGAGCATAATACTCTTTGAGAAAGAAGAAGAAGAAGGAGCGGGTCGTCATGGCGGAAGCTGTGGTAGATGTGGAGCGTTTAAAGCTTGGTCCGACGAAGTTGTGGACGGGATTGGTGTTGCATCATAAGGATGTGTTTGTCTCGCATGTGATTCCGAAATTGAATAGGACAGATCGGTGTTTCTTTTCACTGGTGAATAGAGAGAGTTGGGATGTGCTTCAGTATGCCGGGGTAAACGTATCGGAATTAAGATTGACTGTTGCCAAATGTTCATCGATTTCGACGTTGGAAGTGGTGTGGAATAACTTTCCCTGGGGAGAGAGAGATAAAAGCGGAAGAGTGGCAGATCAAGCCTTGTTTTGCTGGCAAGTTGCTACAACGAGCAAACTCGAGTTGCTCAAGTGGGCGAGAGAAGTGAAACAGTGCGAGTGGGATGAAAGGACGATTGTCGAGGCGGCATGTTTTGGTAATCTCGAGATACTTAAGTACTGCTTCTCTAATGGTTGCCCGTGTGATGAAGAAAAGTCGTGTAAACAAGCTGCTGCTAGAGGACACCTCGACTGTGTTCGATTTCTTTTCGACAAAGTGAAACCTTCGCGAGATACGGAAGAAGATGCGGCACATCAGGCGGCAGGACATGGTCGCATAAACATCTTGAAATATCTTATTGAAGAAAGAAAGGTATTTTATGCAGTAAAACTCGACTGTGTGGCAACCGCTACAAGGTTTGGCAAACTCGATTGCCTCAAATACTTAGTCGAAGAGGCGAGAGTGCCTCTTGACAACTGTCGATACGTCGCTTTCGCTCGGTATTACGAGCAACCCGAGTGCGAAAACTACTTGCTCGAAAAAGGGTTCTCGGAACCAACGGACGAAGAATACGCCGCATTTGTCGAGGAAGAACCCCATCACCATCAGTAGAGAACGTCCACCTTCAAGAAAGAGTTCATCATCGATGGATTGATGATTTAGAAAAAGAGAGAGAGAGAGAGAGAGACAATATTTTGTTGAATAAAATTGAAACACACAGACCCATTTTCTTTCAGAAAACGTCAGTCAGATTCTCTCGTTTAACAGAGCACGCGCAAGAAAACAAAGACAAAGACAAAAGAGAGAAGAGTTCTTCTCACCTTCTTCTGTTGAGCTATTCTATAGTTGTGTCGATCGATATTGGCGATAAAGAAATATGGATTTAGACGGCGTTTTCGACGACGACGACGGCACCGCCGAAGTCCTCAACGATCTGAAAAATTCCACCACGGAGGACGTCCTCGTGCGCGTCCGTTTACTCGAAAACGAAATACGAGTCCTGCGAGACGAAAGCAACCGATTACAACTGGACGTCGGCAGCGAACGAGAACGAGTGAAAGATAACATGGAGAAAGTGAAACTGAACAAACAGCTTCCGTATTTAGTGGCCTCGATCGTGGAAATTTTAGATCTCCAACCGGAAGACGAGGACGAGGAGGCGGACGCGCAAGCGGATTTGGACGCGCAAAGGAGCGGGAAAGCGGTGGTTTTGAAAACAACCACCAGACAGACTATCTTTCTCCCGATAGCTGGGTTAGTAGACGCGAAGGATTTGAAACCGAGCGACTTAGTCGGCGTGAATAAGGATTCGTATTTGATCTTGGATACGCTTCCGGCGGAGTACGACTCGAGGGTGAAAGCGATGGAGGTGGACGAGAAACCAGTCGAGGATTACTCCGACGTCGGGGGGTTAGATAAGCAGATTCAAGAGATGAGAGAGGCGATTGTTTTGCCGATGACGCACAGAGAACACTTCGTAAAACTTGGCATACGAGCGCCAAAAGGATGTTTGTTATACGGCCCGCCGGGAACGGGGAAAACGCTGTTGGCGCGAGCGTGCGCGGCGCAAACGAACGCTTGTTATTTGAAGTTAGCTGGGCCTTTGTTGGTGCAAATGTTCATCGGAGACGGGGCGAAATTAGTTCGAGACGCGTTCGAGTTGGCGAAAGAGAAAGCGCCGGCGATTATATTCATCGATGAAATCGACGCCATCGGTACGAAACGTTTCGATTCCGATACCAACGGCGATCGCGAGGTGCAAAGAACTATGTTAGAATTGTTGAACCAATTAGATGGTTTTAGTTCGGACGATCGAGTGAAAATTATCGCCGCGACCAACCGAGCGGACATTTTAGATCCCGCGTTGTTGCGCTCTGGACGTTTAGATCGAAAAATCGAGTTCCCTCACCCGAACGAAGACGCCCGTTCGCACATCTTACAAATCCACGCGCGCAAAATGAACGTCTCCCCGGACGTAAACTACGACGAATTAGCCCGAGGCACGGACGATTTCAACGGCGCGCAATTAAAAGCCGTCTGCGTGGAAGCTGGGATGTTAGCGTTGCGAAGAGACGGGACGACGGTCAACCACGAAGATTTCGTCGAAGGCATCGTACAAGTCCAAGCGAAGAAAAAGAGCGACTTGGCGTACTTCGCTTAATAGAAAAAGGGAAGTCAAAGAAGAACAAAGGAAAAAGAAGAGCACAACAAAACGCGTGATACTAGCAATACTATTTTTAGAGAAGAAAGGCATATAATTATACACATAAAGTGTGCCTTACTCTTGGGCAAAGTGAACCTATAAAGTTCCTCCTCCTTTAAAATGTCGATTTTCCTCTCTTTTCCTCTGTGTCTCAGAAGTCAAAAATTGGGGCTTATGTCCTCAGATTAACACACACTTTGAACACAACAACACGATCAAAAATGGCGATCGCAGAACCTCAGACGACTTCAAAGAAAGAGGACGATGAAATCTCTCTGGCGGATTCCGACGACATGGGCGTCGACGACGACGCGGCGTTCGCGTTACCGCCGACCAAAATCGAAATCGATCCTTCCACGGGGATCAAAACGGTCACGGAGTACCGAGTGAAAGAAGACGGATCGAAAGTTCGGTCGATCAAACGAGTGAAAGTGCACAAAGTGTCCAAAACGGTGACGAAGGAAATGCTGGAGAGGAAAAACTGGGCCAGGTTTGGCGACGCGGCGAGGTATAAAACAGGAGACGAGAGCATGACGGCGGTGTCTTTAGAGGAGATTTTCTTGGAGCGAGCGAGGTTGCAACCGAAATCGGAGTTGGAGAAAGCGAACGATCCGTTGAAGGCGATGGCGAGCAGTCAAACGTCTCTGTTAGTGTGTAGAATTTGCGGGAAGAAAGGGGATCACTGGACGACGAAGTGTCCGTATAAAGATTTGGCGGCGATGGGCGACAAACCGCCGGGAAGCGACGGACCGGGCGGCGATAAAGCCGGCGGCGGCGCCGGCGGGTACGTGCCGCCGTCGAGAAGAGCCGGGGCGAGCGCTGGTGAAGGTGACTCCATGAACAGACGAAGAGAAGAAAATTCGGTCCGAGTATCCAACTTATCCGAAGACACGAGAGAGCAAGATTTACAAGAGTTGTTCAGACCGTTTGGTCCCGTGACCAGAATCTACGTCGCGTTCAACCGAGAAACCGGAGAGAGCAGAGGGTTCGCTTTCGTCAATTTCGTCAACAGAGACGACGGTCAAAGAGCCATCGACCGTTTGGATGGGTTCGGTTACGATAACTTGATCTTAAGAGTCGAATGGTCCGCGCCGAGAGAGGAAAGACGATAAAATTTCATCGTCGAGAGCCAACCAAGAATCAAAGAGGGACGACGAGAGGAAAAGAAGAGGAGACATTCATCATCATCATCATCATTAGCGCGTAATACTAAACTTTAAAGTGTTTTTATATTTTAGAAAGAAGAAGAGAAGAAAATGAATACCCTGCGTACGCGCTCAAAAGTCACAGACACATATGAAAACCATGCAAGCACGATAAGGCAAAAGAAAGATTAAATCGTCACACTTTCCTGCGCTTAATAAAGACAAAGACAAAGAAGATCATCGCGATGGCACAGACCTGTTGCGGTTGTTATCGTCCTCATCGTTCTTCTCCCGTTCTGTCTCGCGTTCAGCCGATAAAGGAGAAGACAACAAAGAAGAACAACGGGATTTTGGGGAGAAATGCGCAGCCGTCACGGATAACAAAACGAGGCGAAATGCAGAAAAGGAACGCGGCACCGCCTTCGGAAGGCGGGCCGAAGAAACCTCCGGCGAGCAGAGAGGAGATGATTGACTTTTTACGGAGCGGGTGCAAACCGAAAGAGAATTGGAGGTACGTTCGATGACGATGATGAGATCATGTATCGTTTGTTCGTTTAAGTAGTTGTTTGGATAATAACACCAAAGATTGGTGGGGCAACAACAAAAAGTCGCGCGCGCACGTTTCGATACTCAGAGAACTGACGACCGTGATCTTCTCTCGTCGCGTTTAATAATTATTATCTTTTTGTTCTTCGTATTATTCTTCTCGCTGTGATTAACGACGACTCTCTTTGACAACAAACATCTACTAAACAGAATTGGAACCGAACACGAAAAGTTTGGCTTTTCGTTGACCGATAACAGCCGGATGCCGTACGCGGTTATCGATTACGTGTTGAGCGGGTTAGTCGAGAGATACGGGTGGGCTCCGTTGAACGAGAAGTGTCCAATAATTGGTTCGTGCACGAATGCGGATGGGACCGTGCGAACGGTGAATATCATCGGCGCGACGAAGAATGGAATGAACGTGACTTTGGAACCGGGAGGACAGTTTGAGCTTTCCGGAGCGCCGTTGGATACGTTGCACGAAACCGTAGAGGAGACGAGAGCGCACATTAAGCAAGTGTGCGAACTCGCTGCGGAGAAAGGGTACGGGTTTTCCGGAATTGGATTCGACCCGAAACATTCCGTGGAGGAAGTGCCGATGATGCCGAAAGGGAGATATAACATCATGAAGAACTACATGCCTAAAGTCGGGACGACTGGGTTGGATATGATGTTTCGCACGTGCACGATTCAAGTCAACGTGGATTTCTCGAGCGAGGCGGATATGGTGAAGAAATTTCAAACGTCATTGGCGTTGCAACCGCTAGCTACGGCGTTGTTCGCGAACTCGCCGTTTAAAGATGGTAAAGATTGCAACATGTGTTCGTTGCGATCGGACGTGTGGAAAGATACGGATAACGACAGGTGTGGGACGTTACAGTGGGCGTTTGACGACGATTTTGGGTTTGAGAAGTATGCCGAGTACATGATGGACGTGCCGATGTATTTCATATATAGAAATGGAGGGTATATTGATGTTACCGGTTTATCTTTCCGCGATTTCATGGCTGGGACTTTGAAAATTTTACCAGGTGAAAAGCCGACGATTGATGATTGGGAGCAACACTTAACGACGAGTTTCCCGGAAGTGCGATTGAAAAAGTACATGGAAATGCGAGGTGCTGATGGTGGAAGTGAGGAAATGATCACCGCGTTGAGCGCGTTTTGGGTTGGGATTTTATACGACGAGAAGAGTTTGGACGACGCTTGGTCTATTTGTAAAAATTGGACGAGCGAGGAGCGAGAATGGTTGCGGAACGACGTCACCGCAAACGGGTTACGGTCGACGTTTGAAGGCGGGATGACGTGTTTAGATTTGTGTAAAAAGTGCGTGCAGTTCGCGGAGGATGGGTTAAAGAACCGGAATTTGGGCGAGGAAAAGTACCTAGCGCCGTTGTGGAACATCGTAAACACTGGAAAATCGCAGGCGGATATCTTGCGCGAGAAGTTACACAGCGAGTGGAACGGAGACGCGACGATGGCGTTCAAAGCGACGCAATATAAAGTATGACTGTGAAATGGACAGTAAAAGTTTAAAAAAAGACTAAATTTGTACTGTAGTATGTTTTAATGTGAAAAGAAAAGAATAGTGTGTTGAAAGTTACTACACGTTACTTATACTTTCTCACCGTCTTTGCCACGTCCCGAAAGTTTTCGTGCTCGGCTCCACCCATCTCTTCGAACAAAAACATCTCCGTCGTCGTCATCGTCGCGCCGAGCTCTTTCATTTTTTCTAAAGCGACTTCGCGGTCCACGCCCCTTTGCGACTGCACTCCGTCGCACAACACGAACGGCTTCAAAATATTCCGTCCCGCTTTCTCGTTGTGTTCCATAATCTGCTTCACCGTTTGGTACACGCACACGTGCGCTTCTACTCCCAACAACAAAACGCGTATCTCGTCCGCGTCGTACATCATCTTCGCTAAACTTTCCTCCCCGCACAGCGAGTTCGGCTGAACGTTCAAGTCGCCGTCTTTACCCATCAAAATCGCCCGAAGCATACCAAAATCCGATTTCGCGATTGGAAACTTTTCCTTTATCACCTTCTCCTCGTTTTCAGGGTGCATCTCTCTCATGCATTGCAAAACCTCCTCGGCGGTCCTCCCGAGTTTGCTCGGAACTTGTTCCGTCGCGAACACCGGCCAGTTGAATATCTTTGCAGATTCGATTAAAATCTTTGAACTTCGAACGACGCCATCGAACGCATCGATCGACGGGCGGAAACATTCTTGCACGTCGCACATAAAAACGACCGTCTTTTGAAAATCTTTCTTCCGGTCGCGATGCGTCTCGGATTGTTCCGGGTACCTATATAAGAAGAATACATCGTGATGAGTTTTCCAATGCAAAAAGATACGAAAAGTGGTTACATTGATTCTATCGCTTGGGTTATGAGATCTTTCTTGCTCGTGTTCATTCCAATTTCCATTTTTCTGTTATTGCTTTTGTTGTTGATGATTATGTTGTTTCTTACATTCGTTCGTCTCGAGCTTGTTGGGATAAAAAAGGTAATGCTGCTTCGATGAATTAGGAGTGTTTTGATTCGATGATGCATTTGTTATGACGCGTTTTCGTAAATGTTGGTGAACTTTATAACGTGTTGTATCGCGCGCATGTGAGCGCGTTTTGGGTATTATGTATTAATAAAACTCTCTAAAGTCGCGAGAAGAACATCACCCAAGCCAAATCATTCGATGAAAAATTATCGTCACGGCGTCCGTTCCCATTTCTTCGCTTCTTCTTCTTTAATACGTCGTCTAAATCAGCAGCTTCTCGATGTTTTGCTTCAAACTCTCGATGCTGGTTTTCAACTGACTCCCTTCGTTCGTCGTGACCGAGGCGGAAATCACCGGTCTGGAAACCCCGCACGCTCTCCCGAGCGCCTGTTTACTCGGCACGAAAACGTACGGCACGTTCTTATCCTCCGCCAATAAAGGTAAGTGTAACAAAATCTCCAGCGGTTCCGTATCCGCCGCCAGAACGATAAACTCGCAAATGCCTCTGTTCAAGGTCTTCGTCGCTTCGTTGGCGCCTTTTTTCAGTTGCTTGTAGTTGTTCGCCTGTTGGACGATGTCGAGGATGCTGATGGTTAATTGCGCGTCCGCGAGCGGGTACGCTTTCGGGTTTTCGTTGTTGGACATTTTTTTGTTAATGCTGTCTGTGGGTTTTATTGAATACGAGAAGAGGAAGAATTCAATTTGGTCAGCTCAAGTGCGCAAAGAAAGTCCGCTCGAAAGAAAGAACGAATAAAGAGATTTACACCAAAATAAAGCGCGTTACGAGGACGACGTGTGCACGACGTAAACGACGACGCAATAATTGGAAAACGAACCAACTTCTTAAGCGGACAATTCAGAGAGAGAATGAGAGAATTCTTTACGGGAAAGAAAAGACAACACACAATTATATACTACCTTTTAAACACAACAAGAAAGTGTATTATTATATAGTTTATATGTAATAAAGCTTCACGGCTCTCACTGTTTTTCTTCTTCTTCTTCTTTGTTGAAGAGGAGAGAGAACTCGAGCTCGGCGTTGGAATGCTGTTTGTTTGCGCGTGTTTTTGCGTTGACAATTCTGATGAATTTGAGCGCAAGAACAGCCGCCTTTTTCTTTCTTTTGAGCTCCAACGTGGTACTAAACCCTAAACCCTAAATACTACAGAGGGAATTTTCCCACAAACACTTAACAAAAAAAAAAAACACTCTGCTGCTGCTTTTTATCCTCCTCCTTTTCTTCTTTCGAAGAAGAGAGGATGATGCTTTTCGCGTCGTCGTCGTTTAGTACTACTACTCAATCGTCTGAGAAGTCCCGCTTTGTTTGTCACATCATCCACGGAAACGAGAGGACAAGAAGGAGGAAGAGAAAAGAGTTTTTTTGGCGGCGAAATTCGCAAAAATGGTGTTCAAGCAGCAACAACAACAAACGGACGACGACGAGGATGATGGCGACGACGATGGAAAACTCTTCCAGCAACAACGATACGATCGTGGCGATCGCGACGCCGATTGTTCCTCAGTTAGGCGGGGTTTCTATCGTTCGAATCAGCGGAGAGAACGCGAGGGAGATTGCGAATGAGATTTTTAAACCAACCGGGAAAAGAAAAGATTGTTTTCAGTCGCACGTGGTCCTTCACGGGACGATTGTGAACAACAACGACGGAGAAGTTATCGACGAAGTTCTCCTTTTACCAATGCTGAAACCTCGATCGTACACCGCGGAAGACGTGGTTGAAATACACACGCACGGCGGGTCCGTGTGCGCCGCGAGAGTGTTAGACGCGTGCTTACGCACGAACGCGTGTCGATTGGCGAGGAACGGCGAGTTTACCATGCGAGCGTTTTTGAACGGGAGGTTGGATTTGTCGCAAGCGGAAGCGGTGCATTCGTTGATTCGAGCGGAGACGGATGAGGCAGCGGTGCAAGCGCTGAAGACGTTGAGAGGTGGTTTGTCCAACGACGTCAAAGAGGCGAGAAGGAGGATGATTGATGTTTTGGCAGAGTTGGAAGCGCGGTTGGACTTTGACGACGAGATGGTACCTCTGGACGTCGATAAGATTGCGAAAGAAGTGGACGAGGCGAAAGAAGTGGCGTTGAGCGCGTTGAAAACGTCGCAGAAGAACGCGAGTTTGTCGGTTGGGTGCACGCTGGCGATTGTCGGACGTCCAAACGCGGGAAAATCGAGATTGTTGAATCGATGGACGAAGAGCGAACGATCGATAGTCACCGACGTGGAAGGGACGACGAGAGATGTGGTCGAGGCGGCGGTAAATGTGAGTGGCGTGAAGGTCACTCTGTTAGATACGGCTGGCATAAGAGGTGGAAGTAGTAGGAGTAGTAGTAATAGTAGTAATAGTAACGGTAGTAGCGGTAGTGATGATAGTAACAAAGAAGAGGAAACCGAAATAATAGATAAAGTGGAAGCGGTCGGAATCGAGCGTTCGAAAATAGCCGCGCGAGGAGCAGATTTGTGCGCGTTCGTTTTAGACGCCAGTCGAGGGTGGGAACGCGCCGACGAGACCGTTTGGAGAGAAGCTTTAGACGTGGCGAAAAACGTGATTTTTGTGGCAAATAAAATGGACGATATCACGGAGAACGCATCTCTGATTGAAGAAATGAAAAGTGACCCGAGCGGGAAGATGAAACCGTTCTTGACGAATCAATTGCGCGTGCCCGAATACGTGTTGGACAAGTGCAATTTAAACAACGTCGTCTTCTTATCTGCCAAAGAAGGGTTTGGTATCGAAGATTTAGAGTCAAAAGTGTCCAACGCTTTCGAATCTGGTCTTTCCAGCGTCGAAGGCGACGCTTATTTTGTCTCCTCTCGGCAAAGCGAAGCGTTGAAACACGCCGTAGAAGCCATGGAACGCGTGAAAGAATCCGCGCTGAACGATTTACCCGTAGACTTTTGGACGATTGATTTACGAGAAGCCGCGGTGGCGTTGGGGGAAGTTACCGGCGAAGACGTTTCGGAGGATATTTTAGGGACCATATTCGAGCGATTTTGTATTGGCAAATAATAATATTATTACATCTTCTAATGCGTTGTTCTACGTTTTATTACATTTTGTTCCCCTGCTTTATTAGAACGCTTTCGTCGACAAAGCTCTCAACTGCGACGCGAATGGGCTATACTTCTTCACTATTTCACTCTCGTCGTCTGAATCGTCGTCACTACATTTGGAATCAACGGACACGATCGCCATGAGCACATCCGACATCGCCTTAAACACGTTCAAAACAGAATCGACGTTTCCAGGTCCTCTCTCATCGTTTTCTTCGTCCCCGTATCCGCGAACCGCCTGTCGCCAAGCGTGCGCTCGCTCGGCGGTAACGCTCGCGTTCTTCGTAATACCGCTCGCGCGTTTCGAAAAGTGCAACACGTTCGCCTCTAACGCACACTTCAGCTTCGCTCGTATCCTCTTCAACATTTTATCATTCTCGTCGTCGTTTTTGTCTAACATCACCACCGGGTCCACTCGCCTTAAAAGCGACTCCAACGAAACCTCCTTCTCCTCCTCGCTTTTACTTTTTTTCCTCCTCCTCTTTTCGTCCTCCGCATCGTCGTCGTTTACGTCTGAATCGTCCGACTTTGACGACGTCTTCTTCCTCTTAAACTCCTTTTTCGTCTCCTTTTCCTTCTCCTTTTTATGCTTCTTCTTCTCTTTTCGTCGTCGTTTTTCTCCTCGTTTCTCTTTCTCGTCGTCGTCGTTACACTCTTCGTCCTTCTCGTTCGCCGCCGTCGTCGTTTGCTGCTTATGCTGCGCTTTCAACATCCTCGCGATCGCGGCTAAACCGCCGCTGTCTTTCAGCTGCTCCGTGGTGCGCATTCTTTCAGTTCTTCTGTGGTTGTGTGTAATGTAAGTTGCGTTCGACTTTTTATGACGTGTTTTTCACCGCTGCGCGGATGTGATGGTAAACAAGAGTACATGTGTGTCGTATAGTATTACAAAGCGAGCGCGGGAATAATCATTGGGATTCATTCTCTCATCATCAGCGAAGAATCAGGATCGATCGACTAGTATATTATCGTAACAAATTCGTCGTCTTTTTATTCGTAATCCCGATGGTGATCATCTGTTCTTTCAACTTCACGGTACACGCGCTCCCGTTCGCCCTTACTCGAAACGCGTTGGTCCGTTTCTCTCTCGTCACGTCCACCGGTATTGAAATCTTACATCGACTCCCACTCGCGAACGGGAGTTTCACTTCCCGTTCCAGTTTCCCACTCGCGTGGCCGATTTCTTTCATCACGCCTATGGCGCCTACGGATAATATTAACGGGTTTAACGGTACCGCCTCGAACGCGAAGAACGGATCTCGTTTTTTGAAGTTGTACCCACAGGACAACGAGACGGAACATTTCCCGAATTTGTTCCTTTCGAACGCGCGGAACTTCTTCTTCAATTCGACTTGGCTCGAGTCTAAAACGATCGTCGGTGTCCACGTGTTGAACTCTTTTTCGTCGAGAAGAGACACTTTTGAAGGCACGTCGTATTCGAGTTTCCCGTAGGTACTTATTTCTTTCTTTTGGACGAACGCGGAGGCGCCGACGGTGAAGCGAACGTTTTGCGGTTTCAGTAAGATTGTTTTCTCCAATTGGAACACGGATTGGAAGTGGTCGTGGACGGAAAAGGATAACGGGATGGAGGATTTCTTCAATCGCTCGGAAAACGTGGAAGTGCGCTGTAAAGGAGGAGGTTTAGGAGGAGACGAAGGCATTGGTTCTTGCGCTGGTTCCGGACTTTCCATGTTAAATGAGTTCGCTCTTTGTTGTGAAGCGAAAAGAGGGAGAAAAGAGTGTTATAAACTTTTGACGATGAAATGATGATGAAAATGATGCAGACTTTCCGACTTTCGTAAATCTATTGTTGCGTATTTATAACAACCGATGTTCGCACGCTAATAAGTATCTGTTGACTACTGTGTTTGTGTGTGAGCTAAATGAAACAAACGCGAAATGTAACAGCGACGGTGCGTCCTTAAGTCCGAAGTCCAACTCCTCCTCAAAATCTCTCTCTTCATATCTATATACTCTCTCTGAAAATTAATATTTATTATAAAAATCGGGTTCATTTACTTGTCCGCGCTACCCAATTCCTTGGCCACCTTTCTTAACCTCTTCGCCGTCTTGGCTTGAGACTTCACCCCCATGACGCCACCACCCCACGTTCGCGCGTGCTCCTTGGCCTTTTCGTTGTACGACGCCTTGATCGCTTCGACTAACTTAGAAAGCTCCATCTTGTCTTCCTGCTTCACCGCCGTCAACGCCAACGCCGTGGCGGTTTTCTTGTGCACGACGGCACCCAAACGCGCCTTACCCTTCACGATGCAATACGGGACGTTCATGCGTTGGCACAACGCCGGGAGCCAAATGACCAACTCGAGCGGGTCGACGTCGTGCGCAATGACGACTAATTCCGCCTTGCCTTGCTCGACCAAGTACGTGATGTGGTTAATACCGTACTTGACAACAACTGGTTTCTTGACGTCGGACTCCTTGCCTTCCGCGGCATCCTTGGCCATATCCGTCAAACGTTCCTTCTTTTGCGCGTTGTCCTCCGGGCGATACTTCATGAGCATCTTGAACAAGTTCGTCGCCATGTTCTTGTCCAAAGTCTTCGTGAACTGGTTAATCGCCGGCGGCACTCGCAATCTCTTTTTCAACACTTGTCGTTGTCTTTGAATGCGAACGTATTTCGGCCATTTCACGTATCTGTTTAACGGCGTTTTCGGCATCATGTCGTTGCCAATGCCAAAGTTTTTCGGTTCGCGAACAAATCGCGGGTCCGTCGGTTCCTTGACCGTGTTCGCGGCAATCTTCGCCTTGATGGCGGCAGGGACGGCGGCGACTTTCTTTTTCGGTGGCTGTGTTGTTGTTAAGAGAGAGGAGAGAAGGTCAGCGGTTGTTTCGATGTAGAAACGACGACGACGAGGCATACGTATGATGGACGAGAGAGAGAGATTTTTTTCCATTTTAGGACTTGAGCCCGTCCGTCATCATCGCGCAGAATGGTGATGGAAATGCAAAAAGACTCCCATTACGCGAAATACGCATCGCAGGTCACGCGTACGCGTTGCGTGCGAAAGAACGCGTGGATTTCGATTTTTCAATCGCTTCTTCCAGTTGTTCGGTGGTCTCGCAGACACTCTCTCTACCCGCATACGCGCACTCCTAAAAAACCCGATTTACCAAAAATTCGCGCGTAAAAAGCATCATCATCATCATCGCTCTTCTTCGTAAAAGAGAAAGACGCGAACGCGACTCTCCCGCTTTTACGAGCTTTTCTCTTTCAGAAGAGAAAAGAAAACGAAGAATACCACGAACACAAATGCTATACGTATTCGCGCATTTAAGTGTATAGAGAACGTACCATTATTTTAGGTCGAGTGTTATTAATGTTGTGTGTGTTCTCGCGAACAAAAAAAATGTGAAGAGAGAGAACGAAAGAGAGAACGAAAGAAGCGAAAGAGTAGAAAAAGCAGAGACGAAAAACAACAGAAGACAGAGAGAAGCTGTTTGCCCGAGAAAAAAAGAAGAGCAAAAAACGAGACAAAAATTCACTCTTTTTCTCTCTCGACCAATTGGAGGTGTTGGTGTGCTTCAGTAGTAGTACGAATACTAATACTACGAATAACAACAACAACAACAACAATAAAGGCGTCTGAACGCTGTGATTCTTCTCAAAAGCGCTCTCGAAAGAAGCGAAAGAAAGAAGCAAGACAGGGAAGAGAGCGCTTTTTCGTACGGAATAAGAGAGACTAAATAAGAGAGAGAATTCGAAACGTTTTCCAAGGGATTCGATTCTTCTCGTGTATTCGAATTGGCTTCATCAGAGAACGAGAGCAAAAAAGACTTTCCACGCGCAGTAGTTTGAACAACAACAACAACTTGAAAGCAGAAGTAATCAGGAAGCGGTGGTTGTTTCTCTCTCTTTGCTCCGCGTTCAAGAAGAAAAAGACGGGATAAAAGCGAAAAGAAACGTACCATAGTTTTATACATTTCGGCGGCGAAAAATGGACCGGGATGATTGGATTCGACCGCCGAAGAGTGGAGAGGTAAACAACAACACGAGCGTCATCATCGCGAACGACGAGAGCAAAAAGACTTCGACGCGTACGAAGACCAATCGCGGTATTCGTCGTCGCTCGTCTTTGCGGGTTCTTGGTTCCTCGAGAACCCGATCTGGATGCGTTTTTAAAACGCGTGCCTCGAAAGCCACGTCACAGTCGAATTCGTCCGTATCGTTTTCTTCGTTTTCTTCTCAACCTTCTTTTTCCTCTTCTTCTTTAACAGCGAAACGACGACGACAAAGACCCGCGATACGACGATACGATACGATGCGATCGAAGAAAAGTAGTAGACCACGCGAAAAAGAACAACAACAAAGACGAGAACCAGCGCTTTTCTTTTCATCCTCGTCGTCGTCGCTTTCGTCGTTACGGACGCCGCCGGAGGAGGAGACCATCCGCGAGGAGGACGTTTCGCTGAGTTTAGTAGAAAACATCGAGAAAGACAACGCGTTCTTTTCGCCGTCGTTTAGCGTGGACGAGCTTACGCGTATTTTTCACGAAGGAGGTCATCATCCGGACGACGATGATGATAACACGTTCGATAACCATTTCTTCGCTGACCTGGATTCCACTCTTTTTTCATCACCTCGTTATTCTTTCCCTCCATCTTTCTCACATTTGTGGAACGACGATAAACATCATCAGATACTGACGACGCGACAAGATGCAGAAAAAAGAGCGGAAAAGTTACCGCCCGGGTTTGCTTTAGCCGGATTACCTGGATTTCCGAACGAGTTACACGTCTTTAAAGGTATTCCCGCCCCGATTGGTGCCGATGTGAGCGCGGCCTCGTTATGGGGGGGTGGAGCAGGTAGTAACAAGCGCAAATTAGATAGCAAAGATAGCGTAGGAGCGAAGAAGGGTAGCGCGGCGAGCATGAAGAAGGCGGCCAAGATGATAAACGCAGGGCCGAAGCGACCACCGAGCAGAGGTGGTGCTAAAACAGACACGCCGCGTAGTAAGAAGCAAAAGTTAGCGTCGCATAAGTCGTTACCGGCTCATGGCGGCATGTTTGATATTCCCGATATCATGGGTTCCGATATCGCCCGATACCACTCCATGAACGGCGGCATGCACGAACTCCCACACGACGTGCTCGGCTTAACCGAAATCGAGCGGCAACAGGAGTATTTACTCACGCAACAAAAACTCCGAACACCCGCGCAGATTCAAGAAGAGAAAGAACAGAAGATTGCGCTGAAGAAAAAGCTCGGCGAGGTACAAGCTTTGGTGGAAAGTTTAGAGACGAGAGCCGTGGCGGTGGCGAACGAGCGCGATAAAAAGTTTGAGAAGATGCACGAAGACCAACAAGACTATCAACAAAAAGACGAAATGCGAAAGAAACACGCCGCGTTTAGAGTCATCACCACGCAGAGGACGAAATCTGGCGCGAAATCGGAGTTCAAGGAAGGTTTCGAAGTGTTGCGATATCGCTCGTTGCTCGACGTCGTCCACCGTCAATGCTTAGCCGCGGTGAGACAAGTCATGTCGCACGATTGGGGTGGACCGTTCCGCATGCCCGTCGATGCCGTGGCGTTGGGTTTGGCAAACTATCACACGATAATTACCAATCCGATGGACCTCGGAACGATTAAAAAGTTCATCGAAGACGGCGGTAAATACGAACTCGCGAAAGAGGTTCACGAGGACGTCGAGTTGACGTTTAACAACGCCATGAAGTTTAACGCGGAAGGAACAGATGTGCACGTGATGGCAAAGACCTTGTTGGCGCTTTGGCACACGAAATACGAAGGTATCGTCGCGCGAGAAAAGGAAGTCGAGGAAGGTTTGTTACTGGACCGAGACGCGTGTATCGCCAAAGCCGCCGCGGCGGCGTCGAAATTAGAGTATCAAACGATTCAAAGCGAGTGCCAAACGATCATGCAAGCCTTGGGATTAGCACAAAATCAGCTATCCGACCTCGAATTAAAATCGATCGTTTTGTTCAAACCGATGACGGCGGACGAGAAGAGCGCGTTGGGCGACATCTTGAAGAGCTTGACCGCCGAAGACTCGGAGAAAGCGAGACAGATTTTATCCGACGGGCCGACGAAAGAGTACGATCGCCAAATTCTTGAGGCCGAGGCACAACACAGACAACGATTGAACGCGAATGTTGGCGCTACTTCTGAATGGGACAACCACCCGGACGAACGGCAGATGTACGTGCCGACGACGGCGACGGATATTACCAGTCGAAGGTTGCAAAGATTCACGAGGATGGTTGCCCGAAACAAAGTCGCGCAGAAGGAAGGTTGGTGCGGAAATCCTCTTCCGGAGACGAAGAAAGAACGCGTGATTGAAGCATTCGGTGGCGAGAAGAACGCGAGCGACTTGTTGGTGGTCTCGTCTCCGTCCGCCGCGGTAAAAGAAGATGAAGAAGAAGAAGAGCAAAAAATAGAAGAAGAAGAAGAAAATAAGAAGGAAGAAACTACCCCCGGGGGAAAAGGCGAAGGAGAAGGAGAAGAGAAGAAGACGACAGAGTCGGACGACGGCGCGGAAACGACGACCGTCGACGGTAACGGTGGCGCTGGTGATGATGTCGCGACGGAGGACAAGAAAGAACCGGTGGTTGCTCCTCTAGAGGCGGCGGCGAGTGTTCAGATCAAGCAAGAGAAAGCGGGCAGCGGGAGCGACGGTGCGACAACTATAGGCCAAGATCCACTGCATGTGTTCGCGTTGACGCTTGGTTCGGACAGTAAAGCCGTCCAAGAAGCTCAACGACGACGAGAAGAACACAAAAAGCACCTGGAAGAACACAAACAACGCCTGGAAGAAGAAAAAGCGCGCTTGCAAGAGCAACAGAAGCAGCAAGAGCAAGAACGCCAACGTCAAATCGCGATTCAACAACAGCTCGAACGAGAAGAAATGCTCAAACAACGCATGCTTGCGCAGCAAAAGAAAGCCTCTCTCACGCAGTTCGACTCCATCATGGACGGGTTCGATCCGGGACTGCCTGCCGGAGGGAACAAGAAGAAAAAGAAGAAGAAACCGGCCACGCCTTCTAACCCGACGCCGGCGGCGCCAGCGCCTGTGCCAGCGGGACCCAACCTCCACGCCCTTCCACACCCACAACTCGACGACGACTTCGAGCAGAATCTGCGAGGCATCGACGAGCTCGGCGACGCGGACGACTTTGACTTTGACGCTCTTTTAGGAGAGAACATATTCTAAACGACCGCTCGCGGCAAAAAAATTGTACTCCTCCAAGTCGCGCACATCGCGCGCGATATATATCATTATTTTTATAAAGAAAACAAAAGGTCATCAACCATATACTAAGAAAACCACGAGTTGTTCATTGTTGTTGTTGTTATTATTGTTATTATTATTACACACACACACACACACACGCATTATTCGCGCAAACACATGCGCGTACGCGTTTTTCCTTTCGCTCTTCTCTGGTGTATTTTCTTCATTCGCAGAATTTTCACTAAAAAAAAGTTTGCTTCCCTGTTGTTCAAATCGATCAAAATCTCTCCTTTTCCCTCACACTCCTCTGAGAGACTCCTCGAGTAAAAGAAAAGAAAAATGGACGCGGCGACTCACGGATTACAGATGGATTTACGCGCGCGACAGAAACGCGCCGTCGTGAGAATGTTCGACGACGTTTTGCTCGAGAGTACGCGTCACAGCGCGCAACTGCGCGACGATGCATTCGGAGGAAGATCACATCATCATCACGGGGACATTCAGTACAAAATCTTAATCCTGGACAAGTTCACGTTCGATGTCATCGCACCTCTCTTAAAAGTGAACGAACTCAGACAGCACGGCATCACGTTAACTTTACTGTTAGAGAGCGAACGCGAGCAGATTCCAGACGTCCCGGCGGTCTATTTCGTGCAACCGACCGCGAGAAACGTGCAAAGAATGTCGCACGATTTGGGCGAGAACTTGTACGAGAGTTATCACTTTCACTTCACGAGAGAACTGCCGAGAAGCGCCTTGGAAGAGCTGGCGACGGCTTCGGTGAAAGCCAACATCGCGAATCGAATAAAAAGAGTGTTCGATCAAAACTTGGATTTCGTGAGTTTAGAGCGCGACGTGTTTTCAATCATGCGACCGGACGCGTTTAAGAAGTTGAACGATCCGAAGAGCAGAGGCGAGGACATCGAAAAGTGCATCGCGGACGTGACCAACGGTCTGTTCGCGACGGTCATGACGATGGGGCAAGTGCCGGTTATTCGGTGTCCTAAAGGTGGCGCCGCGGAAATGGTCGGGAGAGAGTTGGAAAGCAAACTCAGAGATTATTTGGGGAGTAAAAACGGGAGCGGGTTTGGGCAGATGCCGCTGATTGGCGTCGGCAACGCGAACGGCGCAGCGGCGCAGCAAATGGCGAGGCCGATACTCGCGATTTTTGACAGAAACTACGATTTTACCGCCAGTTTACAACACGCGTGGCACTACGAACCGTTAGTGCACGACGTGTTGCACATGAAGTTGAATCGAGTGGACGTGAAGCCGGATAAAAATGCCGTCGGCGCGGACGCCAAGACGAAATCGTACGCGTTGGACGATTCGGATGATTTCTGGAAAAAGTATAAAGACGCGCAGTTTCCCAAAGTGGCCGAAAGCGTAGAGGTGGAGTTGGCGGAATATAAAAGAGCGATCGCGGAAGTCAACGCCGCGTCTGCATCCGCGGCGAATTCCACCGGGGGCGACGACGCCGACGATCAAACCGGCGCGAGCACGGCCAAGTTGACGAAAGCGGTGGAGTCGTTGCCGAAATTACAAGAGCACAAAAAGTTAATCGATAAGCACACGAACATTGCCACCGCTCTGTTAAAAGAAATTAAACAAAGAGGTTTGGACGAGTACTTTTCCATCGAGGAAGATTTCTGCAACGGCAAAGGCGATTGGAAAGCGGCGTTGAGTTTGTTGAGCGCCACGGGCAGAGGTTCCGCGAGCGACAAAATCCGCTTAGCGTTGATACTGTTGCTCACCTCGCAACTGAACAGTTCTGGAAATACCGGTAAAATCGACGACGAGGCCATCGAAGGCGCGTTGAGAGCGAGCGGGTGCGAAGTCGCCGCGTATAACTACGTCAAAAAAATGCTCTCGTTGAATCAACAGTTACAACAAAACAAAGGCGGCAACGCGAATAGCAGCAGCAATAGATCTCAAGCGGATATTTTAGACTGGGCGGATAGATTATACGGCCAATCGGTTGATTTAATCACGAAAACAGCGAAACACTTGTTGTCCGGCGAACGACAACTCCCCATAGCCGCCGCAGTCGAGGCGTTATTAGCGAACCAACCGTCTTCTTCATCTTCCGCGGACGTCGGCGGCGACGCGGTCGTGGATACTTTCGCCTACTTTGACGCGAAAGCGTCCGCTTCCCAACGCGCGAGCGTTCCTCTTTCAAATCGATCGTCGCACCAAGACGAACACGCCGGTGGGTACGCCTCTGCCGTCGCCTTCGTCTTGGGCGGCGGATGCTACGCCGAAGTCTTGGCGTTGCGAGAACTCGCGCAAAGAGAGCGAACGAACGGACGCGCGAAGAGCGTCTGTTACGGAGCGACGGACATGTGCGGCGGCGACGACTTCGTCTCCGAACTCGGTGAAATTGGTGGTGGTAGTAGTCGTAATAGCGATGGAGCTGCGAAGTAGAGTGCAACCGACTCCCGTATTTACATTTTTTTCTCCTCACTTGTTCTACTATCTCTTCACTCTTGTTCGTCTCTCACACACGCGAAAGAAGATGAAGAAAATGAAGAAGAAAAAGAGAACAGCAACAGCGAGAACACCAAAAACGCCGCGCTTCTTCCTCGTCTTCCTTTTCCTCGCGTTCGGGAACACCCTTTCTGGGATTCAATCGTTCTCGTATTCATCGAAAGATGAAGAAAATCATCCGCCAACGCCGGACACGATGCGAGATTTCATCATCCCGTTACCGTCGCCGTTTTTCTTCACCAGAACGGAACGAAGCACCGAAAAAGACCAAGAAGCAACGCACCGGTACGAAACGACGATGAACGGGCTCGGTTTTGGCGCTTCGTCGTCGTCGAATCATCAACAAAAGCAAGTGCAAAAAATCGTCCACAGATTGCTCTCAAAAGAGGAAGACAACGAAGAAGGAGAAGGTTTCGCGCAGACGTCGATGAACATCGTTCGAGACGATGTAAAGGCGAATTTTTTCTACGGGTACGCGGAATCGGACAAATGGTACGAGCGAGAACAGATTGGTAAAGAAGAGTTCGGCACGGGGAAGATTGCGGACACGAAACATCACGTGATTAAGACGAAGATTCGAACGACGCAAGAGTTGCAATTCGGCGCGACGGTGGTGGAACATCCGGATCCTCCGGGGATGGCGAATGATGGACACGGGGAACCGGAGAAGAGTTTGAACGCGAAGCAGGAGGCAATGAGAATTTTAGAGGCGCAGAGGAGAGCGAAGGAGGAGTTATTGGCATTAAATACTATGAGGACGACGACGACGACGACGACGAACAGCGTCGAGACGGAGGAGAAAATAGCGGCGAGAGAAGCGAAAAGAAAAGCACACGCCGAACAGGTGAAACAGAAACGAAGAGAAAAGAGACGCTCGAAGAATTCGTTCCAAAACATGGAACGGTTTAAGCGAGACGCGATCGTGAGTGGCGAACGAATGGGGTGCGAATTGTGCGATTCAATCGCGATTGAGTGTTTTAAAGAGTTGCGGTGGAAGTATTTGATGGAGAGAAACGCGTTTAAGAATAACGAGTACGAGCCGGCGGAGAAGGCGGTGATGTCGTGTCTGGTGAGCAAGTGCGGAGGCGTGACGGCGAATCCAGCGAACGCGATGAAAAATCGAGCGGTGGTGCCGGTGCCGAAACCACCGATGACGGATAATAAAAATAATAACAGAGAAGATCCACAAGAGGAGCAAAACTTTGGATTGGCGTCGATTGAGTTATCGACGATTCGAGCGCCGATGACGCACTTCGATTCCTACGCGTTAACGACGGCGTGCGAAGAGGCGTTTGATGTTCAAACCCGGAACGATGTGGCATCAAAAATAGCAAACGCGTTGAAGGATTTACGAGACCGAGATGAATTCGTTCGCAGCGAAAGAGCGAGACGAGGCGAGATTACCTCGAAAACGACCAAAAAAGATCTGTTAGCGGAGGACGCGATTGGCATCAACGCGGCAAAGCTTGGATGCGCTTTCGTGTGCGAGTTGAATAAAATGCACGTAAAAGACGAATCGAAAGAAGAAGAAATAGAAGAACAACAGTGTTCGTCTGGATTTAGCAAAGAAGAGGGAGAAGGAGAAGATGGACAACCGCCCCCTCCTCCGAAGTGCGCCACTCCTGAGGACGTGCAGGACACCGCTGCAAACGACTTTGACGACGACGACAACGACGACGATTACGAAGAGGATGTAAACTCGCGCGAACGCCACGACGAAGACGCGAACAGAAACACCCGCGACGCGCATCCTCCTCGATTTTTCACTCGCGCGCAGCACTCCAAAGCCCGTTTCCTCGCTCGAAGCGCGTTACGAAAATTAGGATGCCATCGATCCAGCTCTGGATGGTGGTCGTACGAAATTTGCTTCGAGCAGAACATCACGCAATACCACGCGACGTTCGACAACGCTCAGAAACGAGTCGTCATCGACACGAGCACGCAATCTTCCCTGGGTACTTTCAGCGCCTCAGGCACCGAAGCGCGATTACACGCGCTTTACGGCGGCAACGATCATAGTCATCGACATCAACACCACCAAAATCACCACCACGCGCCGGGACGCGACGGTGAAGACGACGCCCAACTCCTCGTGGACGGATTCGTCCCTGACAAAGCGTTCCTCCCAGGCATGACCAAAACCTTACCCGGATACGTCGTCGCGCACTTGAAAGGCGCTTATTGCGACGCCATAAACGCCCATCGCGAATCCGTCGTCCTTTACGCCTGTTCCAACGACTTACAAACACACGTCAAAGTTTACGAACAAAAAACGTGTAAGTATATCGTCGTCGTCTTCGTTAAAGAGTTGTGCGTGTTTAAACACTTTCAAAGAGAGGAAAACGTTTTGATTCGAGCCGTGAAGTAGTACGATGATACGTCGTAGCAGTAAAATTAGAACTTAATTTATTGAAGAAAAAAGTCGCCAGAACAGAAAAGAATATTCACCGCTGTACCAACACCGATGACATCGAGCAAACAAGGCATATTGGAAATCACCATCGTCTCCGCGAGCAAGTTAAAAAACACCGCCTACCTGGGCAAAATGGACCCGTACTGCGTGGTGTTCTTTCTCGGCGAAAAGACGCGGACGAAGACGGTTAAAAACGGCGGAAGTAATCCGGTTTGGGAGGAAAGTTACAAATGCAAAACGTCCTCAGATATCACCGACCAGACGATAAAACTGATGATCAAAAACGAAAACAGAATGCTCTCGGACGAAATAATCGGCGTGAGCGAGATGTCCTTAGGGGATTGTTTTCGTCTGGGGAAGGACACCATCGACGCGCCGGTGTTGAGCGCAAAGACGAGAGAACGAGTTGGAGATGTGCGAGTTCGGTGCGAATTTCGAGCGAACGAAAGCGACGCCACGAGAGTGGAGAAATCGATGGAGAAGATGGTGGCGGAGAAAGTGAAAGAGGTGGTTTCTTCGAAAAGTAACATGACAATTAGCGGGAGCATGGATAAGTTGGTATTAGAAGAAGAGAAAAAACCGCAGTATAGAGTGAATAAGATTAGCGAAGCGGTGGTCGGAGCGAACGAAGGCTGGTATTAAAATATCTCTTTATGCGAAGAACTTTTTACAACGGTCTCCCGAACAACTTTTTAATGCCAACGTCCGGGGTATCTTGCTTTACCAACGACTCTCCGACTAAGATCGCGCCACACCCGGCGTTTTGCACCACGTTGACGTCGTCGATGGTGAAAATACCGGATTCGCCAACCATGACGATGTTTCTCTCCTTCACTTCCTTGCCTAACTCCGTCGCCATTAACTCTACCGTGACGTTTAAATCGACTTTGAACGTTCCTAAATCGCGGTTGTTGATGCCTAATAAGTCGATTTCAAAGTCTCCGGACAAGACCCGTTTCATTTCGCCGTACGTGTGCACTTCCAACAAGACTTTCATCCCGACCGAGTGCGCGATTTTCGTGAAATACTTCAAATCTTGGTTATCCAAAACCGCGGTGATCAACAAAATCGCATCCGCGCCTCTCGCTCTCGCCAAATAAATTTGATACGCGTCCACGATGAACTCCTTACACAAGAGCGGACACGTGACCCCAGCTTCTTTAATCAACTTTAAATTCTCAAACCCGCCTTGGAAAAATTTCTCGTCCGTCAAAACGCTCAAACACGCCGCGCCGCCTTCCTCGTACGCTTTGGCGATTTTCACCGGATCGAAGTTCGGTTGAATCACCCCTTTCGACGGCGACGCTTTCTTCACCTCTGCGATTAACCCTGGTTGTCCTGTTTTTTCCATTTGATCTATAATCGCTTGTTTAAAATCCAACACCGGAGGCGCTAACTTCACTTGTCCTCTGACTAAACTCAGCGGCATTTTTTCCTTCATCAACGTCAACTCGTAATCTTTATACCAGACGATTTCTTCCAGAATATTCCTCGGTTTATTCTCCTCGTTATCGATTCGTTCGCCTTCCGGTGTTACCGCTTCCATCTTAAACGCGAAGCGTTCGGAACCCATGCCGAGATGTTCCTTATGGCCCGCCGGTGGTCTTCGGCGAATGGTCACTTCCCCGGTGTCGTCCATCACCGCAGCACCACCTGCGGCTTTAATTTTCATCGTCGGTGGTCTTCTTCCTCCTCCTCTGATAGTAGATGTCGTTTTACTCGTAGTACGAACGGTGTTGAAGACGTGTTGATTTTGATGCGAGGCGGCGAACATGACGACGAGAATAGAAAGATGTGTTGCGTGTGATGTGTGCAAAAGGATAAAATTCTGAGGTTTTTTGAAGCTGGAAAGAAAGAACAGACTCATAAGAAGAAGAAGAATACGATAGAGTATACTATGAATGATGAAGAATAAAGAATGGTATAATGATAATAATAATAATACAAGTTGTCTTTGACGTAATAATAAACATAATAAACATAATGAGAACAATTTCTTGTTCAATTCTTCTTCTTCTTTAAGAAGATTTGGCCGCGCGAACCAAGTCGGCGTACTTGGGGCACCCCAAATCGTGTTCCAACGCATTAGCGAACTCGTCGATATTCCAATCCATGCCGCGACCTCCGGTGATTTCGGCAGACTTGAACAAAACGACTCTGGCGCCGTCGCCGAGTTTTCGGTTGGAAAACTTTTTGTCTAATTCGCGTTTGATGTTCAGAAACGGAGTGACGACGATCGGGATCGAGGCAGACGCGAACGGGACGTTGAGGAACTGGAGGAAGAATAAGCCGCCGTCATATAAGGAGTCGACGCAGACGTCCACGTAGACGGTTTCTAACGGCGCTTGTTCGATTTGCTCGTCGTCCGAGGAGGTATCCGAGATGGATGAGATGGAGTTCTCGTTGTCGTTCTTGAGAGAAATTCCCCCTTCCCTTCTCTTGCGTGCTTCGAGTTCGTAGTGCTCCATCTCGTCGGACGCGTCGAGTGGCATCTCGTCGGACTCTTTCATCCACATCGCGTGGCGAGCTCTTTCGGTTTGACGAAGCTTCGACAACGGCAGTTTGAATAAAGCAATCGAACTTCCGCTTTTCTTTTGCTCCGAATTCTGCTGATCATCGCTGCTGTGCATGAAGATCTCCTCGACGTCAGCCTTGCCGTGTAATCGAGCGCATAAAGTTATGTTCTTCAAACTTCTTCCGTGGATTTGGATGCGAGTTCTCACGCCCGGCAAAACGCACATCGGGGAGACTGAGATGATTCGCGGGTACGAGTGCGGAAATCGAGATTGCGACTTGACAGTCAATGCGTTGATGTTAATGTCGTTGTTCGTCACTGCACCAGATGGCAAGCCAGCGCGCATGTCCGCGTACGCCGTCTTCTTCGCTCGTCCAACGCCAAAGGAGCATTTGATCGGTTTGATCTTCTCCGCGACAGCTCGAATGGGCATGTTGTCCGGCGTAAAACCTCTCCACACGGAGCAAGACATCACGTTGTTTCCTTTTCCTTCTATGCGAACGCTTAAATCGTGTAATTCCCCGTTTGAATTGTTTGAAACGACGACAGATTTTGAGTGAAGATCTTTCAATTTTTGAAGAACTTGCGTAAACTCTCGATCGACTAATCGGATCGTTTCCGCGTTGCGCTTGTACGTTCCGCTCTTTCTCGTGTACGGAAACAAAATATTTCTCGCCGATAGCGCTGGTTTGAACGCAGAAAATATGGATGTCTCAGATTCACTCCTTCCACCAGATGTCGAAGGAGGCGGCGGGTGAATGACGACGTGCGTGCCGTCCATGACGGTGCACTCTTCTTCAACCGAACGGCCGCACAACTCTCCGATGTAGTCGTAACGCTCGTTTGGCACGTCGATGAACGACAAAGCTTGTCGGCTTCTCAGATCAGTACTTCCTATATCTAAAACATCCCCGTCGGAGCCGTCCTTGGAAGTATTCAGCGAGGACGGCGGCGAGTCTCTCAAACGTTTACTTCTACTTTTCAAGTGAATACCAAAACCTAAAACTTCGAGAAAGTTATTATCCCCGGTGTAGTTTGAGTTGTTGTTGTTGTTCCTGGCAGGAGACGAAGGAGAATTGGTCTGTGACCTCGTCCTCCTTCGCGTCACCGTCCGTGTTACTGCTACTACGGGTGTTGCTGTCGTTCTTCTATCGTTTGCTTTCCTCCTCGTTGGCGAAAGGGTTGGCATTTCTTCTTCTTCTTCTTCTTCTTCTTCTTCTTCTTCGAGAACTTCCTCTTTCTCTGCATTTTGTTCATCGCCGGTGAAACGCACTCGATCAAATCGACTCTTCTCCCTATCGTATACGATCGCCGTCGTCGCCAAACTAAGATTGATATACTTCTTGGACGTGCCCGCTGCGTTGACCACGAGGTACATCAAGTGCATCACCAACGGCGTGAAGAATATAAAAGCCATATATTGCGGTGAGCATCTAGAATACATCTTCGCCGTCACGTCCATAAACGTCTCAAATTTGTTCTCAAACCACATTTCTCTCACTTCAGGCGCCGAGAACTGAAATAAAAACGCGTACACCGTAGCCATGATGGAGTAAAAGAACGAATACTTCAAGCTCGAGTACCTCGAAATACTATACTTGCCGATGATCAGAGGCATAAACACAATCGCCCCAAACTGAACCGAGGAGAACTCGTGCGAGACTGGCCCGTACAATCCGGCTAACGCCAATGTCACCTGCGGATGTCTCAAAAACGTCTTGATCATTTGTCTCCAAAAATATACTTTTTCCTCGTACTCTGCGTCGTACTCGAACTTCCCTCGCGCGCCGATTCGTTTCCTCACGCCTAAACACAAAAACGCCAGGTCAATCGCAAACTGTAACGGTACAAACGTCATCAATATGTTCTTCACGTACACCGAATACATTTCTGACGTCAAAAACCTTTTCTCATCCGGGACGATCTGTTTCACGCCGACGATGGCAATTTTCGTTTCCATAATCAAAACGCAAAGGAAGTACATCACGAATGATTTCAAACGAGGATCCCACGCGATCTTATCAATCGTCGGTAACAATTTTAAGAACTTGAATCGAGGAAGAGTCAAAAAACCAACACCACCACCCTGGTTATTGTTCTCGTTAAAAGCACCTTTAGGCGCGGAGTTTTGTTGCCGACATTCCTGATCGCGTCGCTGAAGATCTTCCTTTTTCCTCGTCGTCGTTTTTGTCATCATCGCGGGAGGAGGACGAGGAGGAGGCGCGTCGTACAAAGACTGATGGTGCATCCCCGCGATGTCTTTCCTCTCCATGATCGCATGAATCCACCTCTGAAAATTCTCCTTCAACTCCTTCGCGTGTTCTAAAAGCACCGAATGTGATTTCTGGTGCTCGACATCACTTTGCATCATCATCATCATCGCCTCGCCGTCGTTTTCCTCGTACGATCCTCGCATCTTCTTCTTCGTTTTTGTCGTCATCATCACTTCAGCGGCGTTGTTCTTCTCCTCACTCTCCGTCTTCTTCGTCAACAAAGTAGTATTCGTTTTTCGGTGGTGGTGTTGTTGTTCCAAATCCTCGGCAATTTTATGATGAACTCGTCGTCTTCTCCGCGTTGTAGTTGTTGTTGTTCTTGGTAAAAGTGGTCCGTTGCATTCCTCCCCGTCGTCTTGTTTCTCGCCTCCTGAAATTGGTAACGGTTGCGTTTCCGACGCGGTCGGGGACGTTTCAAACATCTTCTTTACGGATTAGGGAAGCTTTGACACAGTAGACAAGAAAAAAAGAGGACAGACAAAATTAAAACTAACGTGTTCTTCAATTCTCTCTTCTTTCCTCTCTTTTCCCTCCTCTTTTCGTCTCGCACGCACACACACTCTCTCTTATTTGCTCGCGTTGTTTTCCGTCGTTTACGTCGTTCACGGGTCGTTTATAACGTTGAAAAGAAAGAAAGAGAGAGCGGCTTTTCAATTGCTTTTTTTTGACCTTTTCCTTTCGGAGACGAGTTCACTAAAAAAATGTCGAAGAAAGAAGGTTGTATGGACTCTTTTAAGAGGAGAAAGACCAAAACTTCTTTTTGATTTCGACTCTCGATTAGGGTTTAGCAGAGGTACTTTTGAAAAGAATGGCGTTCTCCTCAAAAGTACAACACAGAACAACAACAACAACAACAACGACAACGACAACCACAATTGAAGAGAAAAAATGACTTTGACGATGATAACGAGCACAAACGCTGGTATTCACAGAATTACTGCGAAGAACAATTTCGTCAGAGGACGAAGAGGTGGTGGTTTTGCTCGTCGCGGAGTGAATAATAAAGAAGGTGTTTCTTTCTCCTCCGCGAGAACGAATGCGAATGCGGGGGTTAGTGTCTTCTTTCCATCATCGATTCAGACGACGACGACGAGAGAAGAAGTGAAAGACGTAGTGATGAAAGAAAAAGTAGAAAAAGAAAACAAAGGCCAGGCGATTTTAGACGTATGCAAGAAGCAATCATCCGTGCACGTGTTCACAGTCGCCGCGACGACCATGGTGGATAAAAAAATGGTCGCGCTGATAACGCAATCCGTGGCCTCGTTTATCAAATTGTATTTACTTTTACTCTTCGTGCGAGTTCTTTTGACGTGGTTTCCGAACGTGAACTGGATGCGTCAACCGTGGACGATGCTGAGACAAGTGACCGATCCGTATTTGAACCTGTTTCGTAACTTGATTCCTCCGATTATGGGGCAAATCGACTTTACGCCGATTCTCGGCTTTATGGTTTTGCAGTTCTTGGCGAGAGTGTTGAGCACGGATCCGAGTTTGGGGAGGTTTTAATAATCGAATCGAAGAGCAGTATGTCTATTCCATTTTACTACTACTTTTATATATATATATATACAAAATACTTTACAGCGCGCGCCTTGTATTATTAATTAAAAGTTTGCGAACGGGTTGTTCCCCGGGCGCGAAGGAGAACCTTCCTCCTCGTCCACTACATTAATTGATTCGCCGCCGCTCTCGTTTCCTTGATGATGATGCTCTTTTGAGGCATAGTTTTCTCTCAAGGATGTTGGAGCTTCGTAAGGAGAGGGAGAATCTGCCATCACAAATTCGTTGTTGCTGTCGCCGTCGTCGTCGGCAAACGCTTGGAACCGCTGTGCCCGCGGTCTGGCGTCTCGAGAATTTTGGAATAGATTCTTCTTCACGCTCGATGAAAATGCGTGCAAACCTCCGGATATGGTCGCCGTTCCACCGTTCTTTTTATAGTACCAATACCAAATCGATGTCATAACGGCTAAGAATAACATCACGGTGAAAAATATAGCCGCCGTGTGATTCGTGTTGTCTTTCATCGCGTCCTCGCTACTACTCTCTCGAATAATCCAAAACGAATCCAAAACACGGTTTCCGTTCACGGCGTCGATGAATCTTCCGAATAAATGCGTCGAATTGTGCGCGTGCAAGTCCACGAAGCCGTGTTCGTACACCACTTTTTCAGTAAAAAACATGTTTACGTCGTTCTTGGTAAACTCCGCGCCTCCGGTACCGACGACAAAACTGATTGGATACTCCGGTTTTTCGTAAACGTTGTTCAAATTTTCGCTCACAGTTTTCGACTTCAAGGAACACTCAGTTTCAGTCAACTGGGATTTGAGCGAACACGAACGCTGATAGGCGTGATTGTGGCCCCAGAACACCATATCGACCTTAAATTCAACAAACATCGGCCACAAGTGCTCTTGGATTTCCTTCATGACGGCGACGTCCGAGCTATCTTTCTTGTTCGCCGAGGCCGGCGCTTCCTCCGCGTAACTCGAATCCACTAAACCAGGTCGATGGCCGACGACAATCAACCACGGCGTCTTCGTTCGATCGAATTCAGTTTCCAAGATCATCCGCAACTCGGCGTATTGGTCGGACGACATCGAATTGAAATCGACTTCGGTATTGATCGAGACGACGAAAATGTTCCCGATGGCGACGCCAAACCAATCTTTCTCGGCACTTTTTCTTGGCGTGTTGAAGAGCGCGTTGGACATGACGCCACACTCGCCGCCGGAATCGTGGCCGCCGTATAAATCTCGCGTTCTCCCAGACGCGTGCGCGTCCCATCCGCTCTCGAAATAATCAAATTCGTGGTTCCCGCTGTTCACAAGGAATGGGATTTTATGCGCAAAATACGAGCTCATTTGATGCAAAAACTCGTCCCAGACGCTGATGTATCCAACCGCGTAGGACAAATCGCCAAACAGAAATACCGCGTCGATCGGGTGTTTATTCGTATTGTCGTTGGACAAATCTCCGAGCGATTCGGCGACTTGTAAACCCGGTTGTCCGTACTCCCTCCACGTCTCGCTATCGTCGGTTGTCCCGACGCCCATATCTGCAAATAAAGCTAACGTCGTGTGCGACGCGCCGACGACGGGTAAAAACTTCCCCTTGTAGACTCTCGTTGACTCTTTGAAATCGCTGATATCGTCGCCGAGTTGGTACTCGAACGCTCTCTTATTATCCACTTTGTTTTCAATTTCCGCGTAGTGTTGATACCCGCTGTGCCTGTACCCAAACGCGTTCGCTGGTGCGCCACAAAACTGGTCTTTCGTCACCTCTACCGCGGGTTCGGACGCAATCGTCGGCTCCCAATTTGCCTCTCCCACGTATCGCCACCGAACTTTCGCGTTTGCATCTTTCCTCCCCGACGTCCACGTGATGGAAACCTTTTTCTGATCATCACTCTTCGTCACACCAATTCTAGGGACAATGGGCTCGTCCTTATCGTCTTCAAACGTAACTCTTTCACTCCTCGCGATCGGTTGCGAGTCGCCTAAAATATTCGCCCAATCCGAAAAGTTCTTGTGATAAATAGCGTGCGTCGACTGCGGGTCGTTGGAGCTGAACAAGACGAAATCAAAGTCCTCACGCATTTTGTGTAAATCAAAGTTTAAACCGCCTATCCCGGACGCTACGTATGCGTTTGAATACTTCTCGACGATTGAATATTTCACCGGTGCTGTTTCATTGAGCATCGAAGCGTTCGCCGGCGAATACACGCCTACCCAGTGCCTCTTGAGAGTCTCGGACGTGTAATCCGTTCTTGAATCATTATTCAACACATCTATTGGCACTGTAACAGTGACGTTAATCCGAGGTTTATCCCCACTAATCTTTGTCTTCTCGGCTTTTATGGTCACCCCGTCCGTGGAGTACGAGTTTCCGTCCGGGCCATAAGTAGGATCGATCGGTAAAGGAGACTGAAACTTTCGAATCCCGGAAAGCGCGTTGTGGGAGTTGACTCGACCGAAATATTTATTCCTTTCACGTTCATCATCAGTTTCCAGCGACAATACCGACGACGATTCAAACGAGGAAGCGTGAGATGTGAGAAGCGTCTTTGTGAATCCTCCAAAAAGGGAGAAGAAGAGGAAGAGAAGACTTCTTGTCGTCATCATCTGAAGGTATATATGATGTGTGGTGTTTGTTGTAACGACTTTACGACAGATTTTCAAAGTAGTATGAACACGTTTACGAGTACAAACTCCGGCTTAATGAAGCCCGAGAAACACATATTACAAAACGCAATAAGTACTACAGCATTTTATAGTATTACACTCTCTTCTATTTAAACGACTATGTGCGCGGCAACTTTCATGCTCTTCCTAAAAATCTCTCTCACGTTCGCCTCGATTTTCTCCGTACCGATGCTCTCTTTCGCGTGTTCGACCATTTTCATCAACTTACCCGTAGGAATTGTACTCCCGGTGTCGCTTCCGTGTTCGCTGAACTCGAGGCAACTGGAGGATAAATAGGACGGTAAGCCTTGCGCCATGAGAATGGTGTCGCAGGCGGATTTGGTATCGTCTGGGAGGACATCGATGGTTCTCGAGACGTATTCGGAGAGGAGGAAATCGAGTTCGGTGTAGTCGTCGTCGTCGCTTTCGTCGTCGTAGTCTTCGAACAGGTTTGCGTCGTTTTCATCGATTTCAATGGATTTAATGACGTCTCTTTCTTCCGACGAAGTTGAGGGGGAGGAGTTCGTGGTGACGATGACGGCGAGTTTACGTCCGCGTTCTGGCGCCGATGCGATCATTTCGAGGACGACTCGAGCCATTTCTTTGTTCCCGTCCGGGATTTGTCCAGTCGCTCGATCGACGCCGAGTAACACGTCCAAATCGTCGATAATAATCGCGGACAATTTTCCTTTGGCGGCATCGTCGAACGCATTTTTGATGGCATAGACGACCGAAGAGGCTGTCAAAGACGGGTCTTCGACTTTTTTTAATATGTCGTGCGCGCTGATTATTCTCGCGTGCGGGTACTTTGCGTCCGTGACGGCTTTACACGCCAACGTCGTTTTGCCGCTGTTTCTCGCGCCTCGAACTTGAACGATAGTTTGCGCGATACCGCTGATATTGTGTCCGTCGTTTTTACCTCCGCCGCTGTTTCGTAACGTGACCAAAGTTTCCGTGAGTTCATCGAAGGCTTCGGTTTGTTTCTCTAGTTGGACAAAGTTTTCCGGGACGATGTTGGCGACTTCCTTCGCGTCTTGCTTCATGGCCGAGACGAACTCTTTCATCGCGGCGATGAAATCGTCCATGGTAACTTTCGGGTTCTCTTCCAGTGAGGAAGAAGAAGAAGTGTCGACTTGTGCGATGTCGTCAGTCCCCATACCTAAATGTCTCGCCAACGCGTGACTGGTCGCCGCTCTCACTAAACCTTTCAATTCCGCGCCGCTGTGGTTCTCGGTCATCTGCGCCAACCGTTCCAAATCCACGCACTCGCTCAAAGTCCCGCTCTCTTTCATCGATTTCGTGTGAATGCCTAAAATCTGTAACCGTCCGTACGCATCCGGTAAACCAATCTCTAATTGCAACTCCAATCGACCCGGTCGTAACAACGCTTTGTCTAACAAATCTCTTCGATTCGTAATGCCGACGACGAGCACGTTGTTCAGCGTCCGCATCCCGTCCAACTTTGTCAACAACTGGTTCACCACGTTATCGTGCACCACAGACGCGGTCACGCCTCCCGAACCTCTCGCTTTGCACACCGCATCGATTTCATCGAACACAATCACGTGTAACTTACTCTCTTCGCCTCGAATTTTATACTCCAATTCGGCGTCCGCGAACAGACCTCGGATGTTCTCCTCGGATTGACCGACGAACCTTTGCAAAATTTCCGGTCCGTTGACAATTTTCGGCGGGTGCGCGTGCAAAAGCTCACCAAGCGCTTTCGCGACTAACGTCTTCCCAGTCCCGGGAGGCCCGTGCAACAAAACCCCTCGCACGTGTTCCAACTCCATCTTCTTCGCCACGATCGGGTCGATCATCCTCGACGCGAACACTCGTCGAAACAACGTCGCGAAGTGATCGTCCAAACCGCCGACGCCGCAAAACGCAAACGACGGTAAGTTTCTCTTCTCACCTGAATCGTCTTCGATACCGTTGTTATTGTTTTTCTCCTTCTCTTTCTTCAAAATGTCCAACAAATGCGTCTGCCCTATTCGTTCGTCCTTCGGTTTCTCTTTGATGGTGTTCGCACTCCCACGACCGATTCGGTTGTCCGAGGCTTCCGTTTGCGCGGTCCCTTGCGCCGTGGCGGCTCGTTTCATCGGTTTCGCTTTTGGTTTGTTGTCCCCCATGAAATCATCGATCGGGGTGATTTCCGAGGGCGTGCCGCCACCGATGACGCCGAAAGAGTATCCCGCGCACGGCGAGGATGACGTCCAGATTGTTCTCTCATCGTTCCGATGATATCTTTCCCGAAACGTCGTCGTCGTCCTCAAAGTCGTCGTTTGATGACGACCACCGCAAGAAGCCGACGACGTAAACGACGACGTAAACGAAGAAGAACTAATGCGAGGAATACTTCTGAAGAGCGTCTTTTCCCAAGTTCTTCTCATTTTAATGAGATATAGAGTATGTGTGTAATACTTTTATACACAAACGCGTTACAAATGCACAAACAATAAGTGATGTGTTTTGTGTGCACTCTCTCCGTCTCGCGACGAAAAACACCGCAAAAAAACAACCACCAAAACAGGAATGCGCACCAGGGGCATTCGGACGAGGAAAAAGGAGATGACGTGTTTCATCATCAGATGGTGTTTGAACAAAAAAAAAAATTTCACAAAAAAAAATGAAACTCTTGTTCGACGACCAGTTTTTTTATGCATCGTGCATATTTCGTTCTGATAGTATTTCAACCTAATTAGTGCGCGGACGACGGATCAACCTCGATGCCTAAATTCCTCTTCATGAACTCGTACGCGGTCCAACAAATAGCCGCGGCTGGAACGTGGAAGAGGACGCGAGCGGTAGCGCCGGAGAACAAAGCTTTTGCGCCTTCGCGTTCGGCGACGTGTCGAGCGACTTTGAAAGCGTTGGCGGACGCGTAGACGCTTCGAGACGACGACGAGAGCGGCGGCGCAGTCGGCGTCGGCGTCGAAGATGTTGTTGTTGAAACGCACAACTTTGGATCGCCTCGAACGGCGCACGTTTGGTTCGCCGTCGCCGTTTCCACGGTTTTGCTCACGTCGCACCCCAAGGCTACCTCGCAGTGCGTTTGCATTCGAGTCTTGACGACGTCCATCGGCGTGGTCAAAAACCCGGCGATGCCTCCCGCGAAACCGCCGGCTAAAAATTGCGTTCGAAAACCCTCGTCTTCCTCTTCAATCTTTAACGCTCTCTTCGCGCTTTCGTATAAACCGACGTGAATGGCCGTGAACGGCACGTTCATAATCAACGTTGTCGGATACGATCGGTATAAAACGTGCGCGCCTTCGTTCCTAACGATTGTTCTCAGCGCGTCAAACGCGCTTTTAAACTTTCTCGTCGCCGCAGGCCCGGTGGTATTGCTACTACTACTAGAAATACTATTCATACTAATTCTACTACTACTACTGCCGCCGCCGATACCTTCCCCGCTCATCGCCTTCACCTCGCTCGGACAGTTCCCGCCTAATTGCATTTGCATCCTCTGTTTCACCGTATCCAACGGCGTTTGCACCGCGTCTCCTACAATCGTCGCTAACGCCCCCGCGCTCGCGTCTGCCACAAACTCGCCGTACGCTGATGACGATGACGATGATGATGATGATGATCCTATCGGGTTTAAACGAAACATCTTCTTCCCGTACTCGTACGTGGCGAAATACACCGCGTGCGCCGGCCCAGCCCCTAACCCACCAGCGACGACGCCTCGATACAGACCTTTCACCCCGTCGGTTTTCAAGATCGATCGAATCGCGTTCGGTATCGTGCTTTTAATCATATTTATAGAACTACTCGTACTGCTACTACTACTCGTTAAAGAAGAAGACGAAGAAGCAGAAGAAGAAGAAGACGCGGCGGCGACCAGTTGCATTCGCGTCTTCACGGTATCCACCGGGAACATCACCGTGTGTTCCATCGTCCCGGCGAACGCGCCCGCGAACATGTGCTGCGTGTATTCCATCGACGACTTCGTCTGTTGTTGCGACGAAAGAGACGACGAAAGAGTAGTAGTATTCATGGTGGTGGTATTCGTCGTATTCATTATGCTCTCAAGAAAGAGCTCTTCTCTGGGAAGAAAGAAAGAAGAGATTACTCTTACGATGTCTAGGAAAAGAATGAATGACGGCGATCGGTTCCATCCTTGAGAGTGGTAAAAAAGGGGTTTAGGGTTTAAAAAGTCTGTTTTTTTGCCCTTTGGACGAACGAACAATAAAGGCCAACCCTCGAAAAAAAGAAAAACTGTTCTCTCGTCAACTTTGTCTCTTCTGTCTCGTCTCACGAAAAAGGCATCTCACGAAACAAAAATTGGCAAAAGAAGGGAGAGAAAATGCTCGGATGAATTCTCTGCTGTGTGGTAGAGTAGTATGATATTGTAACCACCAAATTACCACTCTGTTAAAGTCGTTCTTGTCGTAGGAGGAGGAGGAGGAGTACTCTACGAGTACTACTGTTGTTTCGTGCGTGTGTTGCTGCTGCTTTTGTGAGAAGAGAGCGCATTTTTGTCGTCATCGTCAGACGTAGGAAACAACAACAAAAATTCATTGAGAACACATCATCATCATCATCATGAGCGACTCATCTGATGAATTCGACGACGAGTTTTCAGTCGCTTCTGCGCGTCATCATCGTAAGAAGAATCATCATAAAAAAGAAGAGAAAGAAGAAAAAGAGGTGGTGGTAAAATATCCGTCCGAGTGTTTCTCTCTGTGTGTTCTCTCTTTGGCGTACTGTTACGTCGGGTGCGACGCAACAAAACTCGCGAGTCGGTTTGCGTTTCATCCACCGAAACCGAGTCATTACGAGTTGAAAACGACCAACCGAGGGACCAGGTACCCGACCATTTCTCAGTTTCATCCGACGTACATGCACAAAAACGCGGACGCGAGAGTGGCGAGCAAAGCGTTCGCCTCGTTTCAGTGCTACGAGATTCCTTTTTTAGAAGAGGGAGAAGATAAAGGAGAAAAAAAGACTTCGTCGAAGAAGAATAGTATATGCGTCTTCTTCCGACCGGCGCCGAGAGACGCGAAGCGAGCGAGGTTGATTATTCACTCGCACGGAAACGCGATGGATTGTGGAGGTGGGTTTGAGATGTTAGCGGAGATTGGGGATCAGTTAGACGTGTCGATTTTAAGTTACGATTACAGAGGGTACGGGAAATCGGGAGATGTATACGACCAGCCGACGGCGGAGTCGTGCGCGGAGGATTTACGGAGAGTCGTGGCTTGGGCGACGAAAGCGAGAGGTTTAGTCGGTGGACAAACCGGAGATTATAATCGAGATCGGTTTGGTTTAGACGATATCGTTTTGTGGGGGCAATCGATCGGGTCTGGACCGTCCACGAAAGTCGCCACGGAAAAAGAGGTTGGAGGATTGATTTTAGAGTGCGCTTTGGCGAGCGGTACGAGAGTTTTAATCGGCGAAGCGAAGGAAAAACACGGGATACTAAGCCCGGTGAGATGTTTTCGAAAGTGTGAGGTGTACGATAACCAAGGTTTAGCGGTGAACGTGAAGTGTCCTGCTTTAGTCATGCACGGTATGAAAGATTTCGAGATTCACCATTCCCACAGCAAGTTAATTTTCGACAAGTTGCAAGCGAGAGGAGATTCTAAAGAGAGGTTTAAAACGTACGCGTATTGGTCGCAAACAGCCGGTCACGACGACGTGTTTTACGACAACCCTCGCGAGTGCATTCGACAGGTACAAAAGTTCGTGCGAACGTTACCGACCACCGAACGCATCCAAAACGCGATCGCATCGTCCTCTCGCGCGGAGAAAGGTTTATCGGCGGACGATTTAGCCAATCCTTCTCTCCTCGGTAGCGAAAGAAGGCGAGAAAATAAGGAGAAGAAACCGTACAACGATAAGTTTAATCGCGTCAATCAAGAGTTGTTTTACCAATCGCCGCCCAAGAAACAACACATGAAAAAGTGATTATTGAAGGTGTTTTCTTATGTTTGTGCGCATTATTTAGTGGTAGTACTTAGTAGGTAGTTTTATATCGTCGAGTGTTGTTTTACTTTCATATTGACAAGCCACAACCTCAAAACTCATTTTTTTCATCTTCTTTCTTCTCTCTCTCTCTTCTCTTTCATTATTCTAGTACACTCATACACAATTCACACATTCAATAGATACGTCACTATTATTATTATCATTATTTTATTATTTATCTTATTATCATTATTGGGTGGAGACGACGGCTTTGTTCATCAACAACGGCGAATATTCGCCAGCGTTTTGGTCGACAAACTTGTTCGCCGCGGACAATTTTCTCGCCTTTCGCGCGATACCAGCGACAACCGCTAAAGTTGCCGCCATGGCACCAGCTAAGGGAGCAACTCCCGTGAACTCTTTTCCAGACGGTAAAGTGTCTCGCATTTGCTCGTCCCACATTTTAATCATGTCTAATTCCGTGATGGTTTCCTTCCCGTTGGCGATTGCTTCGCCGAGCTGCGAAGACAACGCCGCGGAGGAGGTTGACGCCACGCCGGGGTTCTTGCTCGGGTCGCGTCTATATTCTCTCTTATAATACGAGCCAGTCGTGCACGTCTCGTCGCTACCGAGTTCCGCGCCTCCGTCGTCGTCCGCGTGTCTCACAACCGGGTAGACGGATTCGAAGAGCAAACCGCACGTGGAGAATCCATTCTCGTCGTATTGGTTTTCGTTCAACGTTACCGGGCCTTTAGGTCCTCTCTCTAATTTGAAGTATCCATCCTCGCCAAAACTCGTCCCGTACGAGTTCTTCACCAGCCAGTACGGCGTGTCCCCGTACTTATGGTCGATTCCCCAACCGACGACCAAAGCGGCGTGGTTAATGGACGCGATACCTCTCCCGGCCGGGCCGCAATCGTCAAACTTAATCACGCCCTCGTCGTACATTTGTAAGTTGTTGGCATTGATACCAATCGCAACTGGACCTTTTTCGTAGATAGCTTTCATCAACGCATCGTTACCTTCGGTTTGCGCGATATCGCACATCCCCGGTGTCGTCCATTTCTTCTCCACGTTCTCCATGCACTGCATCTCGTCTTGGTCTTCCTCGGTGAACGAGAGACCAGAAGAGGACAAAACGGAATCATATTTATCTTTCGACGCAATCCCGCCGCTCTCGTCCACGTACATATACGCCGTGTACATGTTCCCGGTATTACACCCGTGATCTCTGGAGTCGCAGTTCATCAACTGTTTGACGGACAAAATGACGATGTCGTCTTTGGTCATGACCGCGGCGCGAGCCGCGATGGAGTCGGCGGAGACGAACGCCCAGCACGAAGCGCACGTGTCTCGTTGATCGTGAACTTCGCCAACCAAGTCTCTCGGCCATCCTTCTGGCGGGTCGGTCCACGAAAATTCCTCCGGGTAGTTATCCACACCGAGTAAAGAGGCGCGATCGTTCGGAAGAGAGGTGGAAGAAGAATATTCATCGTCGCCGACGCTCGAGGAGGACGAGTCTACGTCCTCGTCGCTCGTGAACATCTCACCTATGATGTTTTCGTACGAATTGTCATCATCGGAGGAGGCGTGCGATTCATGATGCCCTTCCTTAGCCTCGTTGATTATTCGGTTCGCATCTTTGTTGTTGTTGTTGTTTTGCTTCACTGCAGCATCTTTTCTCGCGTCTTGATTTTGCTGTTGTTGTTGTTGATTCGGTTGTTGTTGATTGTTGTCGTTGTTGTCGTTATTGTTATCCTTGTTCGCATTTTGCTTCTCGGCTTCTTCAACGACTAAAGATTGTTTCGATTCCAAAGTTGGCGCATTGACGCTTTCATCCTCGACCGCTTTCTCCAACTTCCCGAATGCCTTCTCGAACGACTTTTCAGCCTCGGCTGGAATCTCAACCTTCGGATCGTCCGGTTGTCTCCCAGCTCTGTTCGCAGCAATCTCCATCTGCTCTTTCTTCCAACTCTTATACGTCAAATGTTTCGCGATGAACTCTTCTTGCGTCAAATCCGCGAATTCCGTCACTCGCATCCCAAACGCTTTCCCGCTCTTCGCGTTGTGTTGGTTCATTTTCAACAAGTTCGTCTCGAAGATCTTCTCTCTCTTGATTGATTCCGAGCACGGTTTCTCAATCTCCGAAGGTTTGTTTTCCGGACAGTAGTTCTTGTCGTGCGCTCTCATGAATTCCACGAAGTTTTGTTTGTGTTTGTGTTCGTTTTCATCGACTCCCGCGAGTTGTTGTTGTCGTTCGCCGATTCGCGTTTTTTCCGCCGAAGCGCCATTTTTTGAATCTTCTTCTTCCTCCTCAGCTTTTTCTCCAACACCATTTCTGCCATCAAAATCGTGATTTTCAACAACGAATGAGGAAGGTAACGGCGCTTTCTTCGTCTCCAAATGAGTATTCATTCCTTCCCGATGCTGTAACTGCTGCTGCTCGAAGTGTTGTTGCTGTTGTTGTTGTTGTTGCGCGCGTTTTTTCCCACCACCGAACGATAACGAGGCGACATCATCTCCTTCCGAGGAGGATGATTTTTGCTTCTGCAGATCCCCGGAGGAATGCGCGGCCTCATTTTTCTTCCCTGATAAAACTCTTTCTTTTCCTCCTCCTTGGTTTTGTTTCACGTTATGTTTTAAAGACAAAGAACTCGCTGTCGCCGCTGAAACACCGTTGTTGGTATTCGCAACTGTGACGGCAGAGATGACTCCAGCGCAGAGCATCGCTTTCTTCATTTCTTTTTGTTATTATTAGATTTACACGCCCAGCAGCAAAGCGCGCGTGCAATCCTCTCTTCTTTTCTGATGTGTGTGTTGTCGTGGCTTTGAAAAAATGTGTTCTACATAATTGTTTAGGGTTTTTGAAATTTTACTGAAATTATTTCTCTTTTAAGGAAACGTTTGACACCGCGGGGAAAGGGATTGTGCTTTTGTCTCTCTTCCTCTTTCCTCATTACTCACTTGTGTTGTTAGAAGAAATTGTGGGTGTAGAAGAAACATCATCATGAACACGTTTACTGCGAAGAACGAGAAAGAAACGCAGTCTTTACTCTCTCAGAAGAACGAAGAAGGAGAGACTAAGAAGAAGACTACTTCTGCGAAGAAGAATGTTTTTCTAACCGTGGGCGGTCTCGCGGCGGTCGGGATTTTGGGATTGGCGTCGTCAAAAGCATCATCGTTCGGTTCCGCGGCTCCATTCACGAATGGAAGCCGATTAGGGCAAACGCAATCGACGATTCGCTTGTCCGTCGGGTGCTCGCCGCAGGACGTTTTATCGTTACTGCCGTTCGAACCGAAATCTTGGAGAGGTGCGCAGTTTATTCTTTTAGTATACGTGTATATCGTTTCGTCGTTTATATTCCTCGCGCGATCAAATTTTCTCTCTCGGAACCTACGACGAGTGAGAAACAGACCAAAGAGCTGTTTGACAACGAAATACGACGCGTCGCTGACATTTTTTCTACACTCTACTGTTATATCATTACATTCCAAATCATCATCTCAAAACAACATCAATGATGATAATAATAATATTAAAACAGGCAAAGTGGGCGCGAAATTCATCACCGCGAACATGTCCCCGAACTTTTCGTACGAGAACGCGATCGACATGCCGGAAGAAATGTGCGGCGTGTTTGCGGTTCCGCACGAACTCGCGCACGACGCTCGCTACGGTTTCTTTTTATACGAGAAAGCGAACCCGGAGAACTTTGTGTCCGATATCGGGGTCCAACCGAAAGGCGGGTACGCCGACATTGAAATCGTGGAGGAAGAAGTTCAGACTGCTGCCAAACCAGTCTCGAAGAAGGAAGAGAAGAAGCAAGAGAAAGCGAAGGAGATGAAGCAGAAGGAGGGCGAGTTTGAAGACGGGACGAAGATGACACCGACGCAAAAAGAGTTCTTCGAGAAGAAGGCGACGCTGGCGCACAAAGAGTCCAAGTCCTCTTCCTCGAAGAAGGCGTCCAAGAAGTCTGCCGCTGCTGCTGACGAGGACGACGACAAAGAAGAAGAAGAAGAAGAAACAGAAGCGAAGAAATCTTCTTCTTCTTCTTCCAAGAAAGAAACCGCCGAGGAGAAGATGGTGCGTTTGCAACAAGAAAAGATTGACATATTGGAGAAAGAAGTCCAAGAAGCGAGAGAGGCGGACGCGGAGAAAGAACGTCTCGCCACCGAAGAGGAAGCGAAACACAACGAAGAAGCAGAACGAGAGAAAGAGCAGCTGGAGCGAGAAGAGTTTCTCAAGCAAGAGAAGGATGAGTTGGAGAAGGCGAAGACGCTCGCCAAGGAGAAGAAAAACGTCGGCGCGTTCTTCGATTGGGGATGGTGGTCCTCCTCCTTGTTCCACGCGGAAGAGGAGATTGCGCAGCAATCCAAAGAAGAAAGCGCTAAGATCAAATCCAGACGCGCGCTTCTTTCTTCCGCCCACAAACCGGTGCAAAAGTTGGCCGTGCCGCACAAGAAGACCGCCGCGAAATTGTCCGCCGAACAACAAAAGAAGGTTGAGGAGTACGACAGAGAAGTCTCGATGATCAAAAGCGCCAAGAAGCAGCACAAGGATGTTGAAATTTCCTCTGAAAACCCAATCGAAGTGGAAGTTGTGCAAGCGAGAATCGAGTACCCGGTGCAATTCATCTCTACCATGGCTTCGTGCAACACCAAGCACGAGTTGGAAGACACGGAATACTACCCGAGAAAGGGCGTTGCGAACCCGATGGGGAACAACGTCTTTATCTTTGGCGCGTGTCGCTCGGACGTGCCGCAGTGCGGCAACCCGGCGCAAAGGCACCCGGGGTCGTGCCAAGTGCCGAAACCGGACGACGATACGTTCAAGTTAGCCGTCAAGGCGTGCTTGGACGAAGACCCGACGGAAGGTAACTGCCACAAATTTGCCAAGCAATCCGAGTTTGGCGTTATGTCCATGTGGGACGTCTCCGAAGTCACCGACATGAGCGAAGCGTTCGCGGATCAAGACAGATTCAACGGCGATTTGTCGCAGTGGGATACTCGATCTGTTAAGTACTTCGACAGAATGTTTAGCGGCGCGGCGTCCTTCGACCAAGACATTTCCGCGTGGAGATACGCGGCGAAAAAGACGGACAATCACATGTTCGCCGGTGCGACTGCGTTCAAAGCCTCGTGGGAGTGCGGTTTTAGACCGTCCGGTTTACTCGACTTCCACTCGTGCACCTCCTCGAAAGTGATGGATGACATCGTCAACGGCAGAGGAGATGCGGCTGGTGCCTCGACTAGCAAAAAAACATCCTCCTCTTCTTTGTACAACTCGATCTCCGCGGCGAAAAACCAACCGATCGCTGCGGCCGAGAAGCTCTCGACCTCCAACAATGAAGCGTCGTTTGGAACGGAAGAAGCTGGTGTGTTGACCGATGCGAACATTATGGATGAAGTCACGGATTGTTTGCTCGCCGAACCGGTGAGAGGTGACTGCCACGGCCAAGCCTTTGGCCCGTTGTCCACCTGGGACGTCTCTCGCGTGACGAACATGGACCAATTGTTCATGGACCCGCCGAAATCAGTCGAAGGCGACAGACACTCCTCGTTCAATGGCGACTTATCCAAATGGGACGTCTCTAGCGTCACGTCGATGATTCGCATGTTCAACAGAGCGAACGCCTTCAACGGCGATTTGTCTCGATGGGACGTGTCCAAGGTTCAATCCTTCTCCGGCATGTTCAAGCATACGGATAGATTTAACGGAGATATCACCAACTGGAACATGAAATCTGCGAAGTCTGTGGACGAAATGTTCATGATGGCCTTAAGGTTCAACCAAGACATCTCCAAATGGTCTTTGCCGCAGTGCAGAAACTACGACAGAATGTTTGAATTCACTGGTGAGAACGGGTTCGCGCACGACATTTCCAACTGGGACATGCGCGCGAGCACGCACCAAGACATGTTCAGAGATGCGTTTGCGTTTCAACAAAAATTTACGTGCGCGGATGCCGCTCACGGTCCGGCGCACACGTGTCGACCGAATGCTAGTGCGGCGACTACTCCGTTGACGGCGACGAGACAACCGGCGGTTGCGGCGACGAAACAACCGGTGGTTGAGGCGGGTAAATTTGTTCCGCAAAGTGAATACGATCGCGTCATTGATTTGGGCGCGTAATCTCGTTCCAAGATCAAACAACAAACCTCTGTACTATTCTAACGAAATAATATTTAATTATAAAAATATACAAACTACTACTAACGTACTACTAATGAATACAACTTTACTAAACTACGCCGCGCCTAATTCGTTCACTGCGTCATTCGCTTGCAACAACGTTTTCACGTCTTCTCTTTCGGTTATAAAGAAAAGGCGTTTGGTACGATCTGCGATGACTCGGGACCAAAGCCACGCATCGTGGCCAGGTCGCGTCGCTCTTTCTATTGTTGTTGATGTTCTTGTCGCAGAACTTCCAGATTCGTCTTCTTCTAATACCGATTCCATCTCGTCTCTGAGCTTCGTCGCTTCTCTTTTTGAAATCAAGCTCAACGCGTCCAACGACTTCGACGCGCTCGTTTGAACAAAACATCCGCTCCTATTTTCCCTCTCTTCTAGCACGTACGCCACATCCTCGTCGTCTTTCGTTTCTGTTACACTACTTGTCTTCATCATCGCGCCGCCCATCGCAAACGACGACGACGATTCGTCGTTCAACCTCTCCCCTAATCGATCGATTAACCTCTTCAACTCTTCCTTCCATTTTCTCTTTTCCTCCTCTTCGCTGCTGCTCGATGTTCCGCGACGACGCCGTTCCGCGTCGGCGGCGACGACGAGTGGTGCCGTGTCGTCGTTTACGAATAACTTCTCTTTCACTTCTCTCTCCATCACGTCTCGTAACACCCGTAAGCGCTCGTTCCCTTGTTGTTGATGATGTTGTTGTTGTTGTTGTTCCATCTCGAGTGGATATCTTCTCGACGAAGAGGAGTCGACGGAAACTTCGACGACTGCCAACCAAACCGAGGAAAGGACATTCACCGCGCAGTAAAATTTCCCTCTCGTTTTCGCGCCGATGAAGGACGAATCAGACGAGGAAAATCCTTTCTTTTCCGTCGTCGTCTTTTCATCCTCCTCTTTTTCGTCGTCGTCTTCTTTTTCTTCTTCGTTTTCATCGTCCTCGCTCGTAAGAAACGTCGACATGAACGCGTCCAATCCGCACAAAAACGCGCTCGTTTCGCATTGGATTCGTTCCGAAGTCTCTTCGGGATAGAAATGAACCACGCGTTCGATTTCATTGTTTTCGTTGGAGATTGAACTGTCGTACGCGAAAACGTAATAAAAAGGTGACGACGAGGAGGAAGGGGAGGAGGATGGGATGGTGGACATGGTGGTTTGTTGGTGTGTTTGTGTGACAAAACGTGTAAATGTTGTGTGGAGTGATTTCATCAAACTTTACGAGTTTACGCGTCGTCCGGATCGGTTTCATCACGTCTCGCCAACGCATGGCCTCAAAACGACTTTTAGTATAACTACTACTAATATAACTACTTCTAGGGTAAGAATTTCTCGAGCGCGAAATGCATGCATCCACCGACGAGGACGCCGACGAACCAGGCGCAATCGTACGCCAGCGCTAAACACTGCGGCAACATCGAAGACGGCCAGAGACCTACGGCGTGTAAAAATCCAGGCAAGTTTGCGAGGACGCCTACGGCGAAGGCGAGCATCGCTTTATAGTTGACGCCGTTGGTGAAGTAATACGAACTGTTCTTGTCGGCGGAGTATAAGTCTTCCAAGACTAAGTATTGGTTTCGTATGAGGAAGTAATCGCAAAGCATGATTCCTAAAATCGGAGCGAGGAACGCGCCGTATCCAGTCAACCACACGAATATGTACGAGTTCGCGTCGCTGGTGAGTTTCCAAGGGAGACATAAGGTGCCTAAAATCATCGAAAGAATCGCGGACGTTCGAAAAGACAATTTCGAAGGGGCTAAATTTTGAATGGCATTGGCTGGTGCTAAAATATTCGCCGCGATGTTTGTGCTTAGCGTCGCCGTTAATATACCAATCGCGGCCAAAACGCTCGCTATTTTACCCCAATTGAAATGCGTCGACAACAACGATGTCACCACCATCGGATCGGTAATCAAATTTGAACTCGTGTTCAAAATGTGTGCGGCCGATGACGTTACCACTATCGAAGCGAACGCGAACACAGCCATCGCTAAAGGCATAGCAAACGACGCTTTCTCGAAACTCTCTCGCGATTTCGAAAACCTCGAGAAATCGCTCACGTTACATATCATCGTCGCCCAAAACGAAGCCGACGCCGTCGCCGCTTGGAAAAACGTTTTCCACGAGAAACTGCCAGCGATACTATTACTACTCATGTTACTACCACCACCATTCGTCGCAAACGCAGAGAGAACCGATTGCACGACACCTCCGGAAGAAACGCACGTAAATATAAACAAGAGAAGCGTCAAAAACAGCAAAATCGGCGCCGCGAGCTTCTCGATCGTCTTTATGCTCTCCACGTCGTTCCAAACCACGTACGCTTGCAAGAGCCAAAATATGATATAACATATGCCTCCCAAATACGGCGACGATACACCCGATGCCACCCCGAAATCTACCGCTAAACTTCTCAAACAGTTCGCGCCCACCACCGTCTGAATCCCGAACCACGCGCTCGCGATAAACCCGCGACTCAATCCAGCCACGTTCGCGCCTTTCACCCCGAACGATGACCGCGCGTGCACCACGAACGGGATCCCGTATTTAACACCCGCGTTTGCTTGCAACACAATCGGCCACACGACGAATAAATTCGCCACAAACACCAGCAATAGCGCTAGAAAAGCGCTCAAATTTCCAATCCCCATGAGACTGGAGACCAGTTGCCAGGCGGGAACGCAGACGACTAAACCGACCCACAAGGAAGCGGTATCGAAGGTTGAAAACGTTCGATTCTGTTTCAGAACGGGAGATAAATCGTCGTTGTGGAGTGCACTGGATGCTTTCGAGCTCTCGAAAGACTCGACGATATCATCACGAGTAAACCCCTTACTCCCCGTCGATGATGATGAAGATGATGACGATGCGGTTGTGACTCGTCTTTTTGTCGTAACGAACTTTGCATCGCGCGTTCTTCCCAAAACTGTATCCGTCGTCTGTATCCTCGTCATTTTCTTTGAAACAGCGCGACAAGAGAAACAACAACAACAACAACTGCGACTACTCGTATAACTGCGACTATTTCTGCGCGATGACGATGAAAGTGAAGACGCTCTCATCATCAGTATCTTATTCGCTGGTGTTGTCGAAGGAGTCATAATATTGTTTTTTTATCCTTAAAATTTCTCTCTGCTGTTTTTTCACTCATCGACAGTCTCGAGAAGAATTTTTGAATTTTTTCGTACTTCCTTCACTGCTTTTTCTGCTCTGCGAGAAGAATGGGAACGAACACAACACCTGAGTTCGGCTTTGGCCAAGACGACGACGACGACGACGACGACGACGACGTGTGGGCGAACGTGGACGCCAGGTGAGTTTATTTGTTTTCTTGCGAAGAAGCTCTTTCTATTTCTCTCTCTTTCTTTCTCTCTTCTCATCCCTCGTTTTGTTTGTTTGTGTGTGTGTTCGTTCCCGGGGGGGATTTTTATCTAGGCATCTGCAACATGTATTAAACTTACTCTCTGACTCTCAATAGTAACTTTGACTCCATCATCGAGCAAGCGGAAAAGGCGAGCAGGCAAAGAGGCGGTGGCACTGGAACGAGCGGCGGGAACGCGACGACGACGACGCAACAAACCGTGAATAATAATAATAATAATGTGAATAATAATCTCGTCAACATCACGCAATCTCAACAGCAGCAGCGACAGATGGGCGACGTCTCGCAACAACAACAAAAACAACAACAACAGAAGAACAATACGAACAATTTAGAAGTAACAGACGCGCATTTTTTACAATCCCGATTACACGAGCTCGAGCGGAGAGATAAAGATAAAGATGGCATGCTCTCGTTGCTCCGCTCTCGCGTGGAGCAATACGAGAAGGAAAACGCCAAGCTGAAACGGGAGGCGAAGGATACGACGGCGGGAGGCGGACAAAGTGGTAGGATAGCGATCGCGCACGGTCATCAGCAACAATCGGAGGTTGCGATCGCGACGACGTCGTACGCGAACACGAGCGCGGCGCATCACGTTGCAGCGGCAGAAATCCGAGAGATGCGAAAAGAGGTTGAAAAATTGAGAAATTTGCTCGGATTTAAAGACGAAGAGTTGCAAGAGGCGCAGGAGAGAGAAGAGAACGCGAGAAGGCGGTCGAGGAGGGAGAAACAAGAGTTGATGAACGAGATTTACGGTTTGAGAGAGCAAGTAAAGAAGAGAGAGAATGAATTCGAGGAACAAAAGCTACAGAAGAAGAAAAGAAGCGAGGATGAAACTGGGACGGTCACAGGGAACGAGGCGAAGCGAAGGAAACAAGATGTGGAAGGCGGTGGTGGTGGTTTGAGCGTATCGGATGCAATTAAACGGTTCGACAACAACAACGTCCATCAAAAGCAGCATTCCCTCAGCGTAGCCGCGAATGCTGCTACTGGTGCGACAAATCGACAAGCGCAACAACAGCAACAACAAATCAAGAACATGGATACGACAAAGACGATAGCATCGGTGCCAAAAGCAATGACGACGACGACGACGACGACGACGACGACATGTAAAGAAGTTTCGGACTGGCGACCGATACTACCGAAAGCACCGAAAGGTTTGTTTGATCAAGCTTCAATGGCAGCTTCAGCGTTGTACCACTATCACGGTAATGCTACCAACAATAACAACGCGGACAATCAAAGAGGAACCTCGTCGAAGAAGTTTGCGTTCTTTTTAGATTCTTTTGCCAAACGTGATGCTTTGGTGTTTCTCGGTTTCCACACTCAAGCTGTTGAAAAAGGTGCCACGTTGGCGTCTTTGAGAAAGAAGAAAAATAGTAGTAGTAGTCATACCAATAGCAAGAAAGTCGGGAGCGGACTGCGCAATATAGAGGAAGGATGGGAGTACCACAGCGTGGCGATTGGCCGAGCGCTCGCTTCTGTTTTCCTCGACGATGAAGATCAGGGAGACGATAATAGCTATGTAGACGGTACCCCGAAGAACAGCGGATATAGAATTGATAGTATCAATGAGGTATTCAGTAACGCGAATTTCCTCATCACGCTTCTTGAGGCGCTGAAATCTGTCGCAGCGTTTGACGGCGACAAAGACTTGAATCCACCGAGGAACGAGTTTGCGGACGATAACGCCCGAGATGAACTCGCGGCTTCAGCAGCGAGACTTTTGCTAATTCTGCTTAAGAACGATCAAACGTGCTGTCGAAGAGTGATTGAAGCTCGGCGGCGCAACTTGCTCAGAAATCTCTCAACATCGCAACCGCCCCCAAGAGGTGGAGCTACTGAAGATGACGAAGCGGAAGATTCTGTAGAGGAAGATGACATGATGATCACCGATAAAGCGACGGTCGCAGCTTCGATAATGACAAATGTTAGAGGTAACGAGAAGAGAAAGATCCTTCGCAGAAGAATCAACGGTTCAGAGTTTGATGTGGCGAGCGCGTGCGCCGGTTCTTTCGCCGGCGGTTCATTGCTACCGCACCCGCTCTCAACCACTGGGAGAGTTTTCGTGCACACGAAAGAGCAAGTTCCCACAGAAGATTACATCACCGCTCCATCTAAGGGCGCGTCAAAATCGAAAAAGAGCGACGCTTCTTCGAGCGCTCCTTCTCGAAGCGCTACCGCTGTAGTGGATGAGAAGTTTGATGCGGTGGCGATTGTCGTTGATTGTTTGCGTAGATGTGTTGGTGCACGAGCATGGGAAGCTACATCGCCTCTCCTAGGTGCTCTCACTTGGTTAACCTCATTTGCTGCTTCTGAATTTACAAATGGGAGAGATGTAGTTGGTAGTCGCGTATTACCCGCGAGTGATTTGGTGATGACAATGGTTGCGTCGAGACGGGCGGTCCCGACGACAAATTTAAAAACTGGAGAAGATGAGATCCCACAATCCGGTGTTATCTCGGCGCCAAAGCAGTCACAGATTACGACTTCGTGTTGGTTGAACTATTGCTTGAAAGCAAGCTCGCCGCAAGATACGCGAATGGCATGCCTGTCTCTCATCCGGACGCTATCTACGTGTAAATCATTCCAAGACGCCTTGAACGAATATGCGGTGTTGAGCGATGTAGTATCTGTTTTGAGGAACGAAATCCCTTCGACGTCCACGAATATCATGGATATTGCGACGACGCAGGATCAAAATGCAACTTACATAAACTACACGTGCTCTCGATCGAGAGAGCTCGTCGATTTATCTTTGCGCGTCTTAGCCGCGTTTGCGCACTTGGATTGGAAAGGGTGGCCAAGAGTTGTTCGTAAGGAAAACGTTTTGGCCGCAGCGGCAAACACGGCGCTTTGGGAGATGGCGGTTCAGAAAGCTAAGATCAAGACAAGGAAAACGCCGTCGTCTAAAGTCGCGCCAGTTTCTGGGATCAACGCGAGAGTCTTGCGATATGCGCTCATTATGATTGCGCATATTCTTTCGATTACGGAAACGCAGGAATCTGCGATGCGGATGCTGGCGGAGAATGCAAATTTGAGCCGCATGATGGCTCGGTGTGCAAGAGGCGCCAGTGAACTTGGTCCAACAGAAGTGAAGATTGGTGCATTTGTTATGAAATGCGTAGAAAAAGCCGCGCGCACGCATTACTATTAAAAAATTCTAAGGTCGGGGTATGTTAGCTCCACGAAAAAATGTATGAGAAGAACAATCATAGTAGTTGTCGTTCATCTTCAAATCTTCCGGAATGCAGTTCGCACCGTTTCTTGTAACCCTTGTAAACTTAGTAGAAACCCTTTCGTCGGTTTCACATTGTGCGTGTCGTGCTTCGTGTGCTGTACGTTCGGGTCATCGCAATAGCTACCAACTGGTGCACCTTCAAGATACGCAGCAATGCTCTTTAATATCGAGGCTCGACGACTTTTGAAGTGCGCTCGAACGAGCGCCTCAAACCCTACGGGTGGGCGTTTGATCGTTTGTATCATCGTCTTCAAGTTGAGAAGATACGCATTTTCTGAATACATGGCTGAGTTTCGAATGCCTTCTTCCGTTCCACGTTGTTTTTCGTAGCCCGCTTCGTTGTAATAAGGCTTATCGTTCAGCACTAACGCTTGAAGCGAAACTAAAACCTGCAACGCACTTGATGAACTGCTCCATCTTTCCGAATTTTCCTCCGAGTCCCACGTATTGAGCAACGACAGGCAGACTTTGCCTTCCTTGTACAAGTTTGGATTGAGTCGGTATCCGTACGAGTGATAATGAACTTTTGGAGGAACAGACGGATAGTTCTCGTCGAACAAAATGTCAAAGCAAAATAAACCGTCGTGGTAAGGCGTCAACGATGGTCCTTTGATCATCGCCCGCAAAACGTTCATTTTCGCTTGCGACGATTTTACCCAAATTTCGTTCGCGGGCAAGCCTTTATGTAAGATTGACCATTCTTTTTGAACAGCTTTCTGAACTTGTCGCGGCAAATTCATTTGAGAACTCGAATCTCTGAGTAAAAAATCAGAAAAGCCGCCGTCGACGACATCAAAACTTGTAGACAATGCCTCTTCATCCTCGTCGTTGATATTATTCTCATCCGCGATCGTTGCATCGTCGTCAACTTTCGACAACGTTTGCCTTGGACTGCGACAAAGAAATTGGTTCTCGAGCTGCTTCACTTTCTCCTTCCTCTCTTGTCTCCAGACGAAATTGAGCGAATCCAATAATGACGGCATTTCATCTCTAGAGGTATTGCGAGGTCCGTTCGCTTCTACCAAGGAATGGAAAGCGTTCAACCCAACCATATTTGAGCGTATACTAGAGTCCCGTAACACATCAGAAACAGTGGTCCGGGCGTCGTCTGCATCCAGAAATATACCAGGATAGGCTTTTGCGATGTTGCGTGGATGTGCCATATCCTTGTATCTCCGAGATCTGGCGGCATATTCGGCGTTCAACTGTGCTTTCGAGACAAAATCCTTCTCGAGATCACTTGGCTCTGCATTATCTCCTAACACTTCGTCGTCTTCTTCAAAGCCAGCCCCCCTTCTTCTGCGCCAGAAGTGAGTGGAGATGAGCAATAGCTTCAGCTCTTCGTCGGAATACCTGGTCAAAGTCTTCTTCAGCTCAGTATGTGCGCTGAAGCTCAGTTTTTTGTATCTTTCCATGATGTCGTCAACTGCCGCGTCGGCAGTGTCTTCTTCGAATAGACCAGGCGGTAACGCATTTTTGACCAAGCGAGATATCGAATCTGCGTCGATAGACCCACTACTCTTCTTTATATCGTCTTGGTCTTTCCCGAAGATTTTACCTCTCCAGATAAAATCCTTCGCCGCTGTATCTTCAACCATTCGACGGATTGATTCAAGTTGGCCATCGAGAAGCGAACCAAATACGGCTACTGAACCAGCACCGCGTTCGATTGTACCATTCTCATCGTCAAGAAGGTCCAAGTCTTCGCTACCGCTAACCCTGTCACTCTCCTCATCGTCGAAGGAATCGTCATCAATCGTCAAACCCATATCTCCTTCTTCTCCTTCTTCTTCTCCTTCATCACCACTAAAATCCATCATTGGCACACTGGAAAGTTCCGAGTCTGAAAACCCATCATCAGAATGTGTTTCCGAGATTCTGCCGGTGGGGAAACTCCCCCATGATTGGTCGTCTTCCTCTTGGTCTAACTCCGAATAATAATCTTCGTTCTCATCTGTTTCCCATCCGCTCTCCATAGAATCGTCTGAATCGCCATCATCCGAATCACTATCGTCTGAATCATCCAAAAGCTCGCACAGCTCGATGTTAAAAGGCGGTTGATGTGTATTTGTTCCACTACCCCACGCTATCTTCATCAGACCAGCACTCGATTCTACGATCTCTCCGACCCACGAAACGTCTTGTACAAAACTTGAGATGTATGTACGCGCGCCGAATTCGTCTAATTTAGTCGAATTCAGTCTAGGGTGTTTCGCGTGTCTGTGCTTGTAAGCTTCTGCGGCGGCGAAACCCCACACTCGCACGTGTTCACCATGCGATTGTTGCCATTCCGGGGAAGTTGCGATTAACCTTTTTGGAGTTTTGGAAGATCCTCGGAACCAATACACATTCTCCTCGAGTTTGGGAACGGACCACGGGTTCCCAGGTACAACTTGTAATTCGCGTTCATAGAAAGGCACGAAAACATCCTTCACAGCACTGCACAAGAAGTGAACAGGATCGCGTTTTGTGGCGTCGATATGAATTGATCCTAGTATGCGTTCACACGCCGCCAACGCATGCGGTGGCGCCAGATCACGATTGAAAATATCGTGATTCTTCAACTCGTGCATGAATCTGGTCGAACCCCACTGTTCTACTAAAGAGTCTAAAACTTTAGGCCCAGTCGAAGCTGAAACTTCTTTGTTATTGTCGTTAGGAACAGTCATGAAATCTTCGATGCCCATAGTATCAGGCTGATCATTTTCCACAAGCAATTGGTCGATTCCCGGAATATTTCTCAAAACGACGTCATTTCCAGACGCTTGGAACAATACCGAAGGGTATGACTGAAGTGCGTACACCGGAACCGTTTCTCTGGACTTAAATCTTACAACGCCACGTTTAGTACATTCATTTTCTCCCGCTTTTCTTTTCTTTAGCTCCAGTAACTTGTTCATGGTATTGGCGTAATATTTGTTATAGTGATTATCGAAATACGAAGCACCGCCGCCATCGATGGAAACTTGCGGGGGTTTACCTTCGCTCGAGAAATCATCATCATCCCAGTCTTCGCGCCATTTGAGCTCCATGACGTGCGGTGGTCGTTCTTTACCTTCTGCGTTTGCTAAGAACCTCTCGTTGTCATTCTCTGAAGCTTCAAATACAAACGCATCGGCGATCCAGACAACGTCTGCCGTGCGCTCTTCGCTGTTCGTAGCTTCGACGTAACCAACTGCGAAAGTGTCAAGAACTGTTTTCTCGCTATACTGTTCGCGTTTCCTCATTAAATCGTCCTCCCACGTCTTCTCGAGATCTTGCACTTTCTCCGACCCGACAGCTTTCTTAAACTCGCTGGATTTCACCACAAAGTCACCGCACATGTACACGTGGTCTTCTAAGTGTTCCATTTTCAATAAATCTTTAGCCTTTTCAAGCGTTCTGGACCCGTCTTGCCACAGAACTTCGCACGTGGTTTCAGTAGAAATGACGCGAGCGCAATAAACTTCATCGTTTGACGTTAACGAAGATTTGTAAAAGTTCTGTTTTTCTTCCTCTTTCTTCTCCTCCTGCACCCAAAGCTTCTCGCGCTTTTCTTCGAAGCGAAGCGCGCGTTTATGCGCTTCCGGAAAGTATTTTTTCAGAGCATTTTTATCGCACAAGACGTGATCTCCGGCTTGTAAAAAGTGAGCACAGAACTTATCGACAACGGTGAGCATTGACGATGGCATATAGCGCGGAGGTTTCTCCTGTACTTTGCACGAACCTTCACACCATGGCGGCAAAAAATGTTCAGGATTGCCATCGGGAGGCGCATCTTCTTCTTCTTCTAAAACTACTTCTTCTTCCTCGCAAGGAAGTTTCTTCGGTGCAACTCGACGTAAAGGATCGTCTTTATACTCTCGAGCATTTCGTACCATACCTTCTTCTTTATAAAGGTGTTGCATCTTCCACTTCACCTGTGCCATGCCGTCGTGGATGGATTTCACGACTGCCCTTTGCGCCATGCTATGCTTTTGGTATACAAGTTTCTTGCACACAACGGCCATCTTTGCGTCGTATTGTTCGTCTTGTTTACTTGTAATTTCTTCGTAATCCTCTGCATAATGGGGTTCGTTATCTACTGCAAACGCCGAAAAGAGTGTGACCCATTCGTCGTCATCCTCGTCACCTTTAATCCAACAGTGTTCGAGAAAATCTGCGCGGTCGAGTCTTACCTTATCCCTTCCATCGCGCAGAACTTCCTGTACAGCTCGCCCTACTTTTTGTTCCTCCACGTCAACGATATCGCCTGGGCGATAGCACCCGCACTGCGTCGATGCAAGATGGAACCTGTCAACTCTACTTGATTCGGCCTCGTCGCAATGGCGGAGGCCGAGCGTGTTCATATAATAATATTCCCGTTCCTCTTCGTCCGATAATTCTTCACCGTCGCTGGCATACTCGTCCGATTGCCCGCTCGGCTTCACTTCCACTAGCAAATCTGGCAACTCCTCGTCCAGATACGCGTGATTTTCGACATCTTCTCGATCTTTTTCTTTCTTGACGAAAGCATCACCGGCTGGTAGCGGCCAAGAGGGTTTCAGCCATTTCCCGGTTTTCTTCTTCTTTGTAGCCTTCTTTCCGTTGTCCTTCAACAATCCCACCCTGATAACATCTGTCACAGTCTCTACGATCCCTATCCAGTTTCCATAAACAACCGTGGCCTCAGGATACACTCTCCGTAACGTCTGGCACTCGTTCGAGTCTACTCCGTCCGCGTACTCCTTCGTCGCCGGACAGAACAGCGTCGCCTTCACGTTCATGTCCACAATTTTCCCGCACATCCCCAACGTATTCTTTGCCTTCACGCAATTATCGCCAACTGCGAAATACCGTCTGTCTAATATCGTCAAGTCCTCTACTTTAGAACAGATCAAGTCTGACCCCCCTTTGTTGACTCTCATCCCACCCCAAGTCTCTCCCATTTTCAGCTCCGTCGTCCCGAACGCGACTAAAACTTCCGTGTCGTCCTCTAAAATCTGTCCCTCTGAGTCGTAATCAAAAAATTCCGAATCCGAGTCGTGATAGGTATCCGCGACTGTCCCTATGTGGTACGCGTTCTCAAACGCTTCGTTTATTTCTATCGGTACATCTTGTTCCTCCTTTTCCTCCTCCTCATCCTCCTCCTCCTCATCACCTACATTCTTCGTTGTATTCCTACTTTTTTTCCTCCTCGACATCGTTTTCTTCTTCTTTACCTTCTTCTTCTTTTGTCGTCTCTTTTCGCAGAACACTAAATCTGCCGGTTGTAACAACCGCGAGGAGTCGTCGTTGAAGTAATGCGTGCTGCCGTTCGGGAGCACCATTTGAAACGCGGGCTTTTCTCTCTGCCTTCTTTGTCTTCTTTGTCTTCTTCTTTAACTTCTTCTTTAACTTCTTCTTCTTCTTCTTCTTAGAGTTTGATGATTTGAGACAAGACAACAGAAATTACATCACCTAGAACGAGATACACAACAAAAAAACTGACGGACGATGAAAAACACAAACGAAAAAACAAGCAAAAAAAGGCAACAGAGTTTTGAAAAAAAATTCAAAAAATTCGTTTTTTTGTCTTTTTTTCTTCTTCACAGTTCTTTTTCTTTCTCTCTCTCTCGCGCGCGCGCTCACATTAAAAACAACATTATTAACAAGAAGAAGAGTATATGATGTCAAAACGGAGAGTTCAGACGGTGCAGTTCGACCAGACTTCTGCAATCCCGACCCCTTACGTCGTTCATTTGTGCTCTTTGCTCGAAATCGCGTGCCAACCAAACTCAGAGGTTAAAGGGATTTCTTCGGTAGGGAAAAAGAAACGACTCGATGACGATGATTTTGATGAGAGGGAAGAAGAAGAGGAGGAGAGGAAAAAGTATTACGACGCGGAAAACGCGTACGAGAGTTTAACCTTGAAGTTTCGAAAAAAAATCGTTCGGTTCGTGACGAAAGAGGTTTTGATGGAGAGAGGGAAGACGTCGTCGTCGAATGGATTGGTGTTGTGCGAACCAGATTCGGAGGAGTTTTGGAGACGAGTGTATCGGTTTTTTGTGCTTCCTTCTTCCTCCAAGAAGAAGAAGAAGACAAAGAAGAAGAGCGAAGAAGAAGAAGACGAAGAGATGGAAGTGTCGAGAGCGAATAATAATAATGGTTACGATGAATACGAAGAAGAGTACGCTGATGATGATGATGATGATGATGATGAAACGAGATGCGATAAAGCGCAGCAAATCGAGGATTTCTTCCACGTGTTGCAAACGAAGGAGAAGTATTTACTCGAGTCGGTTGACGAACTGGTGAGAAAATTTGAACGTCTGCCGAGATGTTTAGCGAGGGAGGCGAGAGATTGTTTCGCGGTGTCGAGCGGTGAAGATTTAGCGGTGAGGAAGATTGATCCGGAAAGTGTGTGCGGGAGGTTTTTACGACGACAGTTAGTTGAATTTGAGCGCTTGTCGTTTGACGGCGTGTGCGAGTGTCACGAGATGTTGAGAAGGTATCGGGAGGATTTCGATGCGTTCGTGAACGCGGCGGCGGAAGAGATGAACGGTGGAGAGAAAGGAGAAGTTACTTTTTTGCTGCACAGAACGTGCAAAGCGAACGAACGCGCGATTGTGGACACGTTGGTGGAGAAGTGCGAACGATTAGGGGTTAAGAAGAGTTCGGCGAAGGAAGAGGAAAGTAACGACGAGGAGGACGAAACGCTTCCGTTTGGCATCGCTATGGGTTTAGGAGGTATTCTTGACCCGAGAGAGAAAGATACCAGCACTAGAAATACTAACAGTCGCAGCAATAGTGGGAATTCTGGTCTTCCGACGAAGAACAACAAGAGCGTAGGCGCGGTGCTTCGTAAAGTTTTAGCGGAACATGAGAACACGGCGATTCACAACAGGCATCCGCGCGCGAGACACGTGGAGAGTTTAAAACAAAAAGATGTCGTCAACGCTTTGTTCCATTTACACAGACACTTTGAAATAAACGGAGATATCCCCGCGGACGAGTCTGTTTTGTTGCACGAGTTGATTAGCGCTGGCGGTGGAGGAAGTCGCAGCGCGCACTCCATAACGCCCGTGTCGCAATCTGGAAGACGAGCAGCGGAGGCTTTAATTGCGCTCGGCGCAACGCACGCGCAGTTTCAACATCGAAAAGAAACCGCGAGAGCGTTAGAAGAGGCGACGCGAATCGCGCAGCAATCTGGAGATGAAGACGCATTAGCGAAGGCGTTAGCGTTGAGTGGGCTTTTAGCCGAGTCGGAGTATTTCGACGATGACGACGACGACGTGGACGTAGACGAGGATGAAGATAGCGATGAGGACGACGACGAGCCTTTCGAAGAATATTTAGACAACATCAAACAACAACAACAACGACAACAACAACAACAAAAGTATAGTTCCTCGACATCCTCTTCGTTATCTTCGTCTTCATCAGTCTTGAAAAAAGCGAAGCGATCTCGAACACTTTTACGTCGGTGTTTAAAGCTTGGAAGACAGTTGAAAAATCCCGCGCTGGCGAGCTACGCCGAGTTGGCGTTAGCTAGACAAGTGGCGGCGTTTCCGAACGATGCTGGAAGAGACCGCGTTATGGAGGAACGCAGAGCGGCATTAACGAGCAAAAACGCTGGCGTAGCGGCTGCAACGACGAAAGGTACCACCTCGTTCGTTTCCGCGCCTACATCGACTCAAATATCTGCACCAGAAGTTGTTGAAAAAGCTATTCAAAACGTCGAAGTTTTGTCGCATAAAACAACGCTCGTTGCTTCCGCGCCAGCTACGAGAACGACCGCAGAACATATGCGCAAACAAGAGATAATTTTACGAGAAAAGGGCGCTTCGAATAACCCGTCTTCCGGAAATACCGGAGGTGCGAACGGCGGCGCGAATACCACCGGACAACAACAAACGCAAGGCGGCGGTAACCAATCGCTTGATGCCATCGCCGTCGCACAGGCGACGTCTTTGATTCGAATGAACGAAATATATCCCGCTTCTTCATCCACGATGGCGTCTTCCTCAACATCTGGTGGGAAAGTTACGCACACGTCTTTAGGCACCTTACAACGTTACGCCACTTTTGACACCGCCAAAGAAACGAAAAACGCCATCAACTGTTTGCGCACGCCGGCGTTTTCGATGCAATCGACGACGTGGTCGACGCGAGGCGACGACGGGTTAGCGAGGGTTGCCACTTTGAAAGCATTATCCGAGGGTACTTTGAAAGATGCTTCGCCCGTGGACGCCGCGCGAGCATTTGCAGTTTTATCGAAATCCACGCAAAGGACGAGAGGTACCAAACGCGCGTTGATGGAACTCGAAAAAGCGGAATCGCGTTTGCGCGAACACGTGGATGATAACGAGGAAGTTTCGAGAGAGTTGAACGCGGCGAGAATTTCGATACTATTCGACGATGCTATCGCACGGAACGAGTGTTTCGAAGCGAACGAGTGCATGCGACAGATGCACGCGTTGGTTCATCCGATTGGCGAGAAGACGGATTCGAGTGCGGTATTAGAGGCGAATCGGGCGTTGGCTGAAATTTACGCCATGAACAGAAACTACGCAGAATCATTCGAAAGCTTTCTGAGAGGTGCAGATATTCTGACCTTCGCTTCCTCCCAACTCGAAAGCGATTCGTCGATGAAAAACGGAAATAGCAGCGCGGACCCGAGAAACGCGATGCACGTTTTGAAATCGGAGTTGGGCGTCGCGGAGACGTTTAAGAATTCGCAAAACTACGCGTTTGCATTGTTGAGAGCGTTAGGAGTGGATAAGCGCGCGACAGATTTAGGCGTCGACCAGTACGCGTTGTTCGCGAAACTTATCGTCGCGGAGTGTTTGATTGAATTGAAAGGCTCGCACGCGAACTTGGGCAAACTCTATTTGGAGAAGTACTCGAGAGCGTTTTTAAGCTCGAACGAGCTGCGCTTACGAGCTCGGTTTCATTTGATCAACGCCAAAGCGTCTTTGGAAGTCAACATCCAAGATGAAACGGACGAGGAAATGGAAGAAACGATTGAATCTATCGTCGATGACCTGAACCGTGCCTCTTTATTCGGAGAAAAGCTCGGCAACATCGACATCGTCAAAGAATCGCAATATTTACTCGCGCAGACGTACCATTTCACGAACGATGTTGAGAATCGTAACGAGGCCTCCAGAGCGTTTCGCGAACTCAGTCAACAGTATTACAATCATTATTAATAATAATTAAGTGTTTCATAGATACTACCGGTATATTAGGAATAGCAACTGAGTAATAACAACAGCAACAACAACGCAGCAAATTAGTATATTACCATCGGTACCGTACCGTGAAGTGTATTAATAGATAGATATTATTATTATTATTATTATTATTAAAGCATATTAGTAGTAATATTAGCATGTTACCATCGGTACCGTACCACGATGGTGTATTATTAATAGATAAGCAAGTATTATTAGTACTGTTATTATTATTACGCGCTCGCGGCTGCGGCGTCGAATCCGAATTGTTTATCGTGCACGTAGACCAACTTGCAATCTTCCAAATATTTCGCGTCGTGTATGCGCCCACCTTCGATGTACCCCGCATCGCCTTTGTTCAAAATTAACGGTTTCCCGTCCTCGACGAGTTTCTCCCCGTCTTTTTTGAAGAATTGCACGGACATTTTCCCTTCTATGACCACGGTCATGTCATCGACCGATGCGAATGCGGAGGCTCTGAACTTCCCCGTTCCCACATTTCCATCATCACATCGACGCCGTTCTCGTCCGTGGGGACAGTTCCTCGCATGGTAAACCCCGCGGGTGTCTCCGGAACGACTTTGTGGTGCTTCCAAACGCCAGAGGTGGCAGACGTGGACATTGTTCTTATTAAAGGGTTCGATGCGAGTATGAATCGATTGCAGGCGGCGCGAAGCATGTGTGTGACAGATAGAATAGATATTGTGACGTGGATGTTTGTTTCCTCAATTTTATCTAAAAACTATTTGTAGCCGTCAAAAACGCATATCATCTCACGATCAGCTTTTAGAAGAAGTAAAAAGAAAGCTCTCGAAGAACGCTTGAACGCCACCGGCGAGACGACGATCGGTGTCGTCTTCTTCCTCCTCTTCTTGTTTTTCTTCTTGTTTTTCTTCTTCATTTTCGTGAGAGAGTGTTTGCGCGTCGCTAGAGCTAAGAACGCTGTTATTGTCTACTATTTTGTCTTGTTTTTCTTCTTCTTCTTCTTCTTCTTCTTCTGTTTCTTCTTCTTCTTCTTCTAGAATGGAATCGAGTAACTGTTCTTCCACGTCGCCGTTGGCTTCTACGTCTTCTTCCAAAAATGGTTTTGGCGTTCCGACGAAAGCAGACGCCGCGCATAACAGCATCGCGGAACAGCCGATTATGGTAATCAAGACGACGAAGAGAATCCGGGTCCATTTGATGGTGACGTGCGCACTCGCCAACGTGGCTGAGATGTCTTCCGTTCGCGCGTTGAACATTCGGAGAACTATCGCGTCTGTTTGGTTCGTCGTCGTTCCAATCGGGACGCCGAGGGTAAAGATACCCAAGGTATTCGGTACGGCATTTGGAGCGATATCGTCGTCGTCGTTGAACTTGGAGTAAGTTAAAGAGAGAACTTTAATCTGATCATCGTCTACCCCTTTATTATTATTATTCGAGGAATACGCCAAAATCGGTTCAATCGGTGATTTCAGTTTCGAGGAAACTAAAATCGCTTTGCTCGAGAACATTTGTAATCGAAACATTCCGTCGTTTTTCTTTTGTCTCTCTAAAGCAACCACGTAATCATCAACCGCTTGGAACGCTATCGGTTCGTATTCTCGAGAAACTATGTAGGAAAAACTCGAAACGTCGCCATCTACCTTTATTCCGTCGTCCTCGTTCAACTCCGCACAAAACCCGTTATAAATCACTCTCCCTCCGGCTCGTCTCGTTTCCAAACACATCGCGCACAACTTTTCTTTTTGATGTTCAGAACTCTCTCTATTCACGTGAAAGAGCGTAAACACTTCCTTATTCTTCGCGCAGTGCACGCTCACGCTTTCTTGAAATGGTTTCGTGATGTTCTTTACGTTCCCCGGCTTTTCTTCATCGTATCCCAAAACCTCCCCGTCCTCTCGCAACGCGAATACGGAGGATGAAACAGACGACGACGTCGTCACCGCTTTGATCCTTCCGTCTCCGCTAAAATATCTACCAACCTCTGCCCCTTTTCCTCCCACGTTTACCAAACTCCTCCTCGTCGCTCGATTCTTGTTCTTTGTTCTCGAAAACACGAGTTCCATCGTCACGAATTCGCCGGTGGATTCGTATACTTCCATCGCCGGTCCTCTTCTGTCGTCTGAATATCTCGCACCAATCACATCTTTCAACGAGAACGATTTCGTCGTTTCCTCGTCGTCGTCTTCGTTTTTTAACGACCACCGCACGTTCCCGGATCGTTCAAACAACCATCGAGCTCTGTTCCCCACATCAGCAGCGTTTGAAGAAGAAGAAGAAGAAGAAGAACCACCGAGAAAACTTTGACGACGACCTTTCGCATCATCATTTTCATCATCATCGTTAAAACCACCACTCCTCCTCAAAAACGTATTCTTTGAATCCTCCTCCTCCTCCTCAAACTCGGCAACAAAAGCAGACGACGAGACGAACAAAAGAGAAAAGAGGACAAAAACGCCGTGAAATCGCAATAATGGAAGTTTCACCACCATTTTCATCACCAAAACCTCTAAGATGATGTTGACGATGTTTTTTCTGTCTTCGCCATTTTCGTGTCTTGTCTCTCGAATTGTAGTGAGAGAGGAGACTTGTGTGTTTGACCAAAAAAATGAAAAAATGAAAAATTTGCTTCAAAAAGAAACACAAAACTATGAATCATATGACGACGAGAGCGAATATGAGAACAATGACAACAACAATAAGAACAATACGAAGCAGTACTCGCAAGAGCAGAAGTCCGTCTTCTGTGCATTTGTCTCCGAGGAGGAGGAGGAGGAGAGGGTGCTTTTGTGTCGGTGCTCTTTCTAATAAAGACGACGACGCGAAAATGACGTTTCAAAATCGAACGAAAGATGATGATGATGATGATGATGACGACGAAAACAACAAAAACGAAGAATACTCCAAAGCTGCGCTCACGGCGCGATTATCCAACTATTGCTACAAAAACAACTTGAAAGAGTTGTTAGAATCGGACGGGTATTCACTCGTGTACGAGAAATACACCTCGGTGACGAGAGTCTACATCGCGGATAGAAAAATTGGGTTCGATGAAATGAAGAAAGAAGATATCGTGGAAAGAACTATCGTGGCGAGAGGCGCGGTGTGGGGCGACGACCAGAACGTGGATAGGATTCGATTATCGAATCAAATTAGTAAAGTTTGGCCGACGCAAGTGCACCCGGATGTACCAGTCGGGTGTCACACGGGCGTGTACGAGATGACCGAGGAGTTCTTCAACGAAATAACGCCGTACATCAAAGGACCGGACGTAGGGGAAGAAGTGAAGAAGTTGACGTTTTGCGGACATTCGTTGGGAGGATCGATTGCGATGATATTAGCGGCTTGGACGAAATTGAGATTAGATGTGGATTGTGTGAAGATGAAAGTAAACGTGCACACGTACGGGTCGCCGAACGTTTTGGCGTTGGACATGTCGCTGTTGAACAAAATGGAAAAGGAAGAGAAGGAGACGTTTCGAGGGTACCCGAAATCGGCGTTGGATGCGATTGGTTTGGAAGAATCTACGTTGAGAGCGCACGTTTTGAGCAACGATATCGTTCCCAGGATGTGGTTATCGCACGATCCAGTGTTTAACACCTTGAAATCGAACGAATGGGGCGCGAATTTATTGAAATGGAAAGAAGAAACGTTCGGGAGAAGAGGCATGTTAACCATGGATCGATTTTTATACGAAGTGAGTGGATATTTGATTTTTTTAGAGCTAGGGAACGATAACGCGGCAAAACGAGCGGTGGTTAAAGAGACTGCGAACTTAGAGACGCATTTGGAACGGTTAACGTGGCAGCTGGAAGATTTCACGTCTGGCGCGCAGAACAATCCGTTGAGGGCGTTGGCGCCGGCGTTGGAACACAACTCTCAGAATTACGTAGACGTCATGCAATACCTGGCGGTGAACGCGTTGTTGGTAAAGAGGAAACAGTGAATTAATAGGAATAGGAATAGGAATAGAATACAATACAATACTTGATACGTACAAAAGTTTTCTTCTCGTTTATTTCTTCTTTCTGGCAGCTTTGGCTTCCTCTCGTTCCTGGATCCGTCGTTGCGCTCGGTTGAGTTTTTTCGGAGCAACATCCGCTGGTTGTCCAGCACTAGCACTATTATCACTACTCCCAGCCGACGCCGGTGGGGTTGAGTGACTCACCCATAATTGAGATACCCATTTCTCGCACCCGTTCTCCGCCTCTGTGGCCGTGTGTAACGTCCTCGGATCCGGCATCGCCGCCACGCTCGCGGGGAAGAAAACCAAGCACTTCCCTTTTTTCGGTTGGACATCCAAATCTAAATACTCGAATCGAGTGACTCCACCATTCGGAACATCGTTCAAATACACCAAGACCGTCGCTCTTCTCTGATACCCTTTCTCCGTGGCGATGCCAATCGGAAACGCGTCTTCGTGTTTCTTAAAATATTCTCCGCCGCTATAATGCGCAACTTGCGGCAACTCGAACGCCCACTCGCTCTTCCCACCCGCCGGTGCTTTAAACGCGTTCTTTTTTGTACTCAATCCTCGTATATCAGGCAATAATTTCTCCGCGCTCGCTAAAATCGCCTTCTTACTCGCGTGATTTTCCAACCCGTGCGAGTTCAACGCCACCGTCTTACTCGTGCGAATGTTCTCGTTCGCGGCGCCGCCGCCTATGGCGGAGACTTTTAAACCACCGCTCGTTTTCGCCGCTAATACTAAATTGTCGCACTCCTGTTCCGAGATGAACTCCTCCACCGTAAATATTGGAGGATCCAGGTTCAACACTGAAATTTTCGTCTCGTCGTACGTTTCGTCCATGGACATGAACTCGTACGCTAAAAACCTTCGGAAGGAGACTTTGAAATCCTCGTTTTGTGCGGACAATCGCATGCCCCCAGAAGCGAGCTGTTCCGGAGGAATTTTCGATAACGTTTGTCGTTCGTGCGCGGGAATAAACGCAGGCTGGGGTTGTTGTTGAGAAGTGCTGCTCGTCGGAGATCCTTCGGCGGCGTTCACCGTCGTCTTTGGTTTACTAAAACGTGATGACAAAGAAATAGGTTTGTTTGTTCTTCTTCTTCTTCCACTTCTCAAAACCTCGAAATTGTTGTTGTTGGTCGTCGTCCTCCGAAAAGAAGAAGAAGACAAAGAAGAAGAGCGAACAACGCGCGTTACTGACGACGACGAGGACACGCGACTGGCATCAAAAGGAGTAGTCGCAACCGTCGTCATGATGGTGAGTCGTCGTCCTTCTTTTGTTTGCGAAGAAAGAAAAGAAAAGAAAGAGGGGTTGGTCTCTCACTCTTTTTTTTTTGACGGCTTCAAAGCTTTTTGTCAATTTTAACAACACGCAGACCCCCTTTTCTCTTCTCTTCTTCAGAAAAAAAAAAATCAACTCGTCAAAATCATCATCATCATGGCCAGAAGAGATGATGATGCAGAGCACACAAAACGACGCACGAATAGCGTTGAGAATAGCAGTAGCGAAGACGATTCAGAAGATGATGAAAAGAGTCAAACATATCTCGGCTTTAGCGGCCGAATGGTCTCTTCAAAAGACGTCTACGAATTGGACGCTTTTGCCACGAAAGTTGGCGGCGAACCAAATTTCAAGTTCGCCAACGATGATGATGACGCGTCCGAAAGAGCGAATAATGTGTTTTTGAGAGAGGAGCAAATGCGATGTACATCGTGCGAGAGTAAACTCTCGCTGATTTTCCAGGCGTACGCGCCGTTGACAAGGACGAGAGACGGAACAGAGGAAGATATTCTCGAGCGAACGTTGTACGTGTTTTCGTGCACAAATTTTCAAAACTGTTGTCCTCCTCCTAATAGCGAATCGACGATGGGAGGAAAGTGGCGAGCGTTTCGAGTGCAAAAGAGAACACGGAAAGGGAATGAGACCACGAGCGAAAATAGAAGGGATGTGAATAATGCGAAGAAGGAAGAGTGTTTGAATGAAAACGAAAATTTGTTTGGAACGAACGACGATTGGGGATGCGCGGAGAGCAAAGACGATTGGAACGGCGAAGCGAAGAATGGAGCGAAGAAAGAAGAGGAAGAGTCTTTGGAGCAGCTGACGAAACAGTTGGACGAGGTGATGTTGAAAGAAAAAGAGAGGAAAAAGGCGGTCGAGTTGCTCGAAGAAGAAGAAGGAGGCGATGAAACACTCATTGAATCGTATCACGAAGACGCCCCAAACGCGTTGCCGGAATTTTACGTGTGTTCAGATTTGGAGCCTACGAAGGCCGAGGCGAAGAGAAAGGCGTTAGGTTTGAGTGCGAAAGTAGATTCCATGTTGAATAAGTACGCGCAAGAGGAAGGTTTGGAGGTTTCGGAGATTGAGAAGAGTTTGCTCGCGTTGCACGCCGGAGGGAAAGCCGTGGAGATGAAGGACATGATGGACGAATCTGGGACGAAGGAAGTGTCTTCCTCGTGGCAAGGCGAAACGTACGAAAAAGGCGAATCCATCAACGCGTCCGAACAGTATTTGAAATTTCAAAAACGCATAGCTCGAGCGCCGGCGCAAATCGCTCGATATTGCTTTCGAACGCGCGATTGCGATATCGTTTGGCCAGACGGCGATTTGCCGACGAGAAAATCAAAACCGTGCGAGAAATGCAAAGGCAAACGCGAAATGGAGTTACAGTTAACCCCTGGATTGTTAAAAGAAATCGAAGACGCTTTACGATTGCGCGCGAAGGCTGGGAGGAAAGGTGGGATTTCGGAATCCGATGCGATTGCGTTCGATTTCAATTCTGTAGGAATCTGGACGTGCACAAACTCGTGTTTCGATGGGAGCGAGACGACGTGCGTTCGGGAGGAGGAGGTTTTCGTCGCGACGGATGGTATAGACCAATCCGTATTAGCAAAATTAGCCGCCGCTATATAGAAGTAAATAATACGAATATTTAAGAGCTACTATCATACTGTATTTTCTAAAAATTCTAAATTACATTACTACATGCGCGAAACTATATCGGCGACGCGCTCAACAGTCGCTTTTCTAATGCTTTCGTCGTGGAAGAGTTTCAACTCGACGCGGTACCGTTTCAATTCGTTCGCCATTTCTTTAGTGACCTCACAAATGGACGAGTTGTTATTTGACTCGTTAATTTCTTCTTCTTCATCATCAACATCGATTTGGGCGTTGTTAAACTTCTCAAATATTCGCGAGCTCGCTATTTCAGCGCCCTCGCTCGCGTCGATCCATTGGAACTGCTTTTCCGATCGAAGCCACGTGAATTGTCTCTTCGCGTACATTCTCGTTTCTCTTTGTAACTCGTCGATAAACTCGAGGAGTAAAGTGGCGTCATTGTTTATCGACGACTCACTGTTATTCTCTTTTTCACGCTTACATTTCAGTAAATAATCGATCGCTTGCGCGTACCCGATCGCTCTCGACGCCGAATTCGTATTCGGCTTCACGCCTTCTCTCAACAAATACGCCGCTTCGTCCAATATGCCGTTTGCAACCATCTCTTCGACTCTTTGATCCATTCTTCGATATAAATCGACTCTGTTCATCGACAACGCGTAACAGTGAAACTGTTTACTCTCATCTTTGACTGGTTGAAACGATCCTTTCGGTTTTCCTCCGGAAACGTCTAAGATTTCCAACGCTCTCGTTAATCGATACCAGTCGTTTCGAGCTAATTTCCCGGCGGTTTCCGAATCCCCTCGCTGTTTTAAGTACTTGATGGCTTCATCCCACGCCTGCGCTTTATTCCCATCATCGTCATCATCGTTATTACTACTAGTATTACTATATCGATCTCGTATCTCTCGCACTTCCTTTTCTGCTCTCAAACTGCTCTCTTTCGTCGATTTCGGCACGTTCGGCTTCCCGTCGGTTAACCATTTCACGTACATCCCGGTCCCGCCGCACACGATCGGTACTTTCCCTCTCGCGTGAATATCGTCTATGTACCCATTCGCTAACTCATAAAACTCCCCGACATCAAAATCTTCCGTCACAGGTGATTTCAAATCCAACATGTGATGTCGAATCGATTGCATGTCTTCTTTAGAAAGTTTCGCGGAACCGACGTTCAAGTTTCGATACACTTGCACAGAGTCGGCGGAGACTATTTCTCCGTCGACGCGTTTCGCGATGGAGATGGCCACGGAGGATTTCCCCACCGACGTTGGACCTGAAATTACCAACACTCGTTTTTTCTTCTTCTTCTTTCTGTTTTCGTCTGAATCGTCTGAACTACTTTGAATCGTCGCGCTGCTTTTTTGTTGACATCGAATTTCCAACTGTTTTCCAATTCCAATGCCTCGTTGTTCTCGTTGTTGTTGTTGTCTTCTTCTTCCTCCTCTTCCTCTTCCTCCTCCTCTCGTCTGAATCGTCCTACTCGTCGTCGTCGTCGTCGCGAGGGGGAGAAGAGCAGCGCGAGCAGCGTGAGGAGCACAACGAGCAGCCCTCATCATCATCATCATCCTCAGAGATTATGTTGTGTTGATGTGTGTTCAGTGCCAAATCTCTCTCTGTCTCTTCTGTTTGTTTGTTTGTGTGTTTTATGGTTGTTGTTGATTTTGAAGAAAAAATTTTGCATGAGAAAAAAGAAGCAAAAAAATAAAATGTCTCCGAAGCCGCCATTTTTATTGGTGTCGTTGGTGTTCCATCACTCTACACATCATCATCATCATCATGTCAAACAACAACACGAATAACGCGATGAAACGCGTCGAACGCTTGAAAACGCACTTTGTCGTTTCTGCGCCTCTTTTAAATAACGAGAGTTCTACTACGAATAACAGTTTCGTGGAACGACAGGAGACGTCTTTCTTTTCCTCTCCGTTCGGGGTGCGTTCGTTTGTGTATTGTTTTTTTCTTCATCTTTGATGTGTTGTGTGTTGTGCGCGTTTTTATCATCATCCTTGAAGTCGTCGTTGTCGTCTCTCACAGCAAATCATCTCTTCTTTCTAAATAAATGTAGTCGTCGAAACACCCAGACGACGTGGTCATCGTCTGCGCGTTAAGAACGCCAATCACTCGCGCGAGAAAAGGCGGATTAAAAGACACCACCGCGGACGATCTCGTGGCAACGGTTTTAGCTGCCGCTTTAAGAGAGACGGAGAATATCAACGCGAACGATATCGGCGACGTGGTCGTTGGATCAGTTTTAGGAGATTCGAGTCAACGCGCGAACGAGTGTAGAATTGGAATGTTTTTAGCCGGGTTCCCGGTGAAAGTTCCCGTGAGAACGGTGAACAGACAGTGTTCGAGCGGATTGCAAGCGTGCGCGGACGTGGCGAGCGCGATTAAAGCCGGATATTACGAGGTTGGCATCGCGGCTGGCGTGGAGACGATGAGTAAGAATCCCATGAAATGGGACGGAGGGTTCAACCCAAAAGCCGCGAGCGTGACGAACGCGCAGAATTGTTTGATTCCTATGGGAGTCACGAGTGAAAACGTCGCCGCGAAGTGGCACATTTCGAGAGAGACGCAAGACGCGTTCGCCGCGGAGAGTCACCGGAGAGCCGCCGAGGCGAGACGAAACGGGAAGTTTAAGAGTCAAATTGTGCCAGTGGTGACGAAAATTATCGATAAAGAGACGAAAGAGGAGAAAGAAATCGTCGTATCTGAGGACGACGGGATTCGAGAGGGCGTGACGGTGGAAAATTTAGCAAAGTTGAAACCGGTGTTTAAAAAAGGCGGGAGCACGACAGCCGGGAACGCGAGTCAAGTCAGCGACGGCGCCGGGGTAGTTATTTTGTGTAAACGATCGTACGCGACGAAAAACGGGTTGAAAATTATGGCCAAATGGAAATCGTTCAGCGCGGTTGGGTGTCCGCCGGAAATTATGGGCATTGGTCCAGCCGTGGCCATTCCGGACGCGTGCGAGAGAGCCGGCGTGAAAGTTTCGGATATCAATTTATTCGAGTTGAACGAAGCGTTCGCGAGTCAAGCGTCGTATTGCGTGAACCATTTGAAGCTGAGCAAGGATATCGTAAACGTAAACGGAGGGGCTATCGCGCTCGGGCACCCGTTAGGGGCGACCGGGGCGAGATGCATGGCGACGTTGTTGCACGAGATGCATAGCAGAGACGCGTCGTGTAAGCTCGGAGTAGTGTCGATGTGTATCGGAAGCGGGATGGGCGCCGCCGCCGTCGTGGAAAGAGAGTAATATACGAATTACTATTATATAATAGAGGTATTTAATATGATATAACGAAACAGGAATGTACATACAAATGATTGATTTGATGATGTTGATATTATTACTAAACATTACTGATTTGCTTCTTCTAGTTTTTGCTATCTATCATTTTAAATATTTTCTTCCTCTTCTTCTTCTTCTTCTTCTTCTTCTTCTTCTTCTTCTTCTTCTTCGGCGTCTTCGAACGCGGCGAGGTCGTCTCTCGACCCACACGAAGCGGAAACGGACGACGTGTGTCCTCCACCAAGGACAAATTCTGCTGCGTCCAACTTTAACCTCGAAACCGCCGCGGTTGCTTTCTCCGCCAGGCCTTTACCTCGTCCTCTGCTGAAACCTGAAGTACCGTCCGGGCCTTTCGAAAGCGTGAATTGAGAACCGACGAACTGTGGTCTTGGCGAATCGCGTCCGTTGTTATCACTTCCCATGGCTGAGTTTGACCTTGTTGGCGTCGAAACTCCAGCATTCGGACCTTCTTTCGTTCGTTTAATACGTTTCGCCGTGTACTCTTTATTCTCGCCTTGCGATTGGTTCACGAAATACGTCGCCTCGTCGCCTTCGAATAAGGTCACGCCGCCATCCACATCCGCGCCGTGGAAGAACGCTTTTCCGATTTCGCCGGTATCTGGATCGCTGTGCGAAAAAAAGCCATACGAACCTTCGCTTTTCGCACTCACAACGGTACCGGTAAATTGAACTAATTTCACTTTCGTCGCGAACTGTTTCTTCTCGTCTCGTTTATCAGTGGCGACGCAAAAAGAAACCAAATCTCCGGGTTTCGGATTGCAGTTTCGGTCGACGACGGTTTTAAATTTGTAACTTTGCGAAGTTCCGCCCGCGTTTTCGACGACAACCGTTCCATTGTTGCTCGCATTGGACGAAAATGAGGATTTTCCGAAACTTCGACCGGAGGCAAATACCAGGCGTTCTTTACAGACGCCTCGAATGCTTCGTTCATCGACGGTTTCAAAGACTACTTTCGAGCCTTCTGGAGCTTCGCACACGTCGTGTGCGACCATTGCGTCTCTTTTTTGATCTCTGTGGACAGTGAATTGAACGATTTTTCCCACTTTCGGGTTTTCGAAATTCTTCAATTGTGTGAAATGGAAAAACACATCCTCCACGCGTTCTTCGCATTTGATGAAACCGAAACCGTTCTTGATGACGGCAATTTTACCCAATTCTAACGAAACCGAAGAATCATTTTGCTGTTCCGACGACGATGCATTTTCTTCTTCCCCAGATGCCGGCGCTTCTACGTATTTTTTACCATTTTTGCTATTATTACTCTCGTCGACGACGTTTACTTTCTTCTTACCCCAGGAATCACCATCGATGCCGTCTTTATCGAGCAAAGCGGCGTTTTTCTCTTTCTCGGCGAGCTTACGCTGAAGTCTGAGTTCCGACTCGATCGCTCGAACGGTTTCCTCGTCGCATAATTGAACGTTTATTGCGTTTGCTTTCTTACCTTTAGCGCTCCCTGTACTCACCTTGACGATTTCAAAACTTACCGCGGTGCCGACGGTCAACTTTCCTACATCCGTCTTGTCTTTTAAAGCCGTGTAATGAAAGAATAAACCTTGTTCTTCTCTCCTGTTGCCGTTGTTGTGCGAAGGCATTCTGCCGTGCGCTTTCTGAATAAACCCGAACGATTGCGAGAGTTTATCGACGCGTCCGTAGGATGTTGGAATCTCTTCGAAATACTCGTCTTCTTCTTCTTCCTCGATTTTTTTATCTTGGTCGTCGTCGTTTTCATCTCCTTCCTTCTTCTTCGTTTTCTTCTCTTCAACGCCTCCTCCTTCTATCGGCGCTATGTCTACGACCACGTATTTTCTCGTCGTCGGTTCTCGACCTAAACTAAACTGAACTTTCATTCCTTGCTTCAACTTTTTCTTACAACTCTCCGCGACGTTCGCGCCGGCGAATTCGAGCTCCATAAGCTTCTTCTTCTCCTCTTCTTTGTTCTCCTTTGTTGATGTTAGTAAAGAACACGACACGCACCCACCGTACGCTTCGTGTTTCGTTTTCCCTTTCAACCCTCTTTTCACCACACCTTCCACCTGTTCCTGTATAATTTTCACTCTCAAATCTCCTTTCGAACATCGCATGACGTCCGTCGCTTTGTGCGTTTTTCCTTCCTTGTTCTCGTTTTGTTGTTTCCCGCCTGTTCCTTTTTCTTGTCCTCCTCGGACGACTTTAAACTTCACCATATCTCCGGCCAGTAACGGTCGATCCTCTTCTTCTTCTCCTTCTTTTTGTTGTAACTCTGGGTTTTTAAAGTACTCGGTGATGTGGAAAAACAGTTGCGCTTGCGCGCGTAGAGTCGGTACACGCTTTGATGATGATGATGATGTTGCATCAACATCATCAAAAACAACAACATCATCATCATCACAAATATCCTCCTCCTCGGGGTCGTAATAATCGTGCGTTAACCGTAAAAAACCAAACGAGTCTTTCAAAACGACCACCGTTCCAAAACACGACGACTGCTCTTTTCCTTCTTTATCGTCATCCCTTCTTCTTCTTGTTGTTGTTGTTGTTGTCTTCTTCTGTATCATTATTAGTATTCTTCCTAATATTCTTAGGAAAACACAAAAGAAGGGTGTGACGCTCTTTTCATCATTCGTAGGTGGTCTCGAATAAAAGAAGAAGCAGACAAAAAAAGAAAAAAAAGAAAAAAAAGAAAAAAAAAGGCTGACACACAAACAAACAAAAGGGGAAGGAAGCAAAACAACTGTTTGAGGGGGAAATTTTATCAGATATTTCCTCATTTACTCACACACACACACACTCATATTCATCATCATGTCGTCACCACTGCTCGAGAACGTGGTGAAAGCGGTCTCACCGTCCATGCACGCGAAATTGTACCCGTTATCTTCGAGTAGTTTTAATACTACTCACGAGAAGACGAAGTCGTCGTCCCCGTTGTCGTCGAATTTGATTTCATCATCATCGGGGAAGAAAAATTCAGTTGCTAGGAAGACGACTTCTTTTTCGAGCGGCGGTGGAGAGAAGAAGATAAAGAAGATAAAGAAGAGCGTAAAAGAGGATTCCTCCGAAGACGAAGAAGACGACGACGAGCCGCAGTGCACGCCGGAGAAAGAGGAAGTGAACGAGATATTGCCGAAATCACCGCACAAATCGGCGCTGAAACCTCTCGAATTACGACTGGCTGCTCGTTTTGGCCAAGACTCGCCGAGACGAAAATCGATATCGTTCGCGAACGAGGAAGAGTTTCAAGTGAAATTGATTCCAAAGAATCAAACCGGGACACCGGAAGTGACGTGCATGATTTCTGGGTCTATGAAGAGGAAAGTTGGGGAAGCAGAGAGATTGGCGCAAGAGTCCTGGGGGTTATCCGTGTTGAGCGGGAAAAGAGAGAGGAAGCCGTCGAGGATATCGTTTACGTGCAACAAGAACACGAATACTACTGCATCGACGACGACGCCGACGTCTTCGAACGAAGATAAAGAGAATGAGAACAACGATAAGAACAATAATAACAATAAGAAACCGAGGCGTTCGTCTGTGTCGTTCAAACCGGCGTGTTCGGACGACGAAGATACGACGCCCCCTACGAGAAAATCGGGCGCGAGGAAAGTGCAAGATACGCCGGCGACGAAAAAGTCACACAACACGAACAACAACAACTCCAACATGACGCCATCGCCAAATTCATCGATTGAAACAAACAAGACGAACAAGACGGCCCCGTTAACGAGTGGTGGGTTGAAGAGCCGACCCCAAGCGCCGAATAATACGCCCGCCAATACGAACGGGAACGAGATTTTCAACCTCGAAGGCTTTGATTTGTTTCGATCGACGCCGAACGCGAAAGCCATTCGCGACGCGTTGTTTGAAACCAAAGAGGAGGACGCGAAAGACGACATCGCAGCGACGAAGTGTTTGAACGATTGCGAAAAGTTGTTAAAGTCGCAGCCGCCAGCGATGGAACTCGCCCAAGCTCTCGAAAAGTTGGCGGAGCCGCAAGTGACTCCCGGGAGAGCCGTGATGGAATGGTTGAGCGATGCAGAGAACCACTCCAACGAGGACGAGAACGAAGAGGAAGAAGAATTTGACGAAGGCAAGGAGAACGCGAAGACGCCGCCTTCTTCGACGAAAAGCAGCAACAAGTCTCCGGCGACGCTATGCATCAAGGCGAAAAAGTCAAAGAAAATGTCAAAGAAGATGAAGAAGAACAAGAAAGAAAAGAGCATGTCGTACGCGTTAGCGTTGAAGTTCGAGCAATTGCACAACGCTTTAGAGCAAACGCAGCTGGCGTTGCTCAAAGAAAGAAAGAAGACGATGAAATTAAGAAAGCTTTTGCTCGAAGCGGCGGAAAGAGAGAACAACAAAGAGGAAAGAAAAGTGAGCACCAAGAGTTTGACGGAAGAGAAGACAGAAAAGAAAAAAAACGATACGACGTGCGTGATGTGCAATGAAATAAACGACACGGTGAAAGTTACGATGCGATGCGTCAAGTGCAACTGCTTCGCGCACGGCAAATGCTGCAAGCCGGCTTTGCGACGAGCGCCAAAGGAATGGACGTGCCCAAAATGTTAAAGCGACACCTATTTTTAATACATAAATACGATCTCATAAAAAAAATACTGGTAGTACAAAATAACTCCTTTCACTTTTGGCTGTTCTTCTTTCGTTTGCTCTGTTCCAGTTGATCTTGCAACACGATGAGCGCGTCTTGCGCTGCTGCCAGCTTGGCCTTAAATTCTTCGATCGAACTTTCGAAATTTTCCTGAGCGTCCCTCTCGTCCATCCATCCTTTCAAGCGTTCCAAAGGCGCCGGAGACGACTCAGAACGATCAACTTCGGCCACATCTTCTTTCTCTTCGACAACTTCTACCGTCGGCAGCGGTGTGGTGACTTTCACTTCTTCCGCTACTTCTTTCTCGACGAGTTTTGTTTCTACCGATACCGCTTCTATTTCTTCGTTGCTACTATTACTATCTCTAGTACTACTACTACTACTACTAATACCACTACTCTCTACTTCGAAACCCACTTCTTTCTTCTCTTCTTCTTCTTTTTCTTCTTTTCCCTTACCATCTCGACCGATATTTGTCGCTACCAACGCCATGCTCAACACCGCCGCCCCGACGCCAACTCCAAAAGATGTCGTAAACGGCACCGAGGCGGTTACGCTTCGCGGGACGACTTGTATTAAGGATGCAGTACTGGCATCGCTTTTATTCGTCGTCTCCACTTTTAAGCGCTCAATCTTTCTCATTATTGCTTCTTTCGCGTTCTCGGGCACGAGTCGTAAGATTTTCTTCACGTTTTGTTCTTTCTCTTCTGTCGTCGTCTCATCAGTCGGAGACGTCGTCGATGGAGAAGAAGATGAAACGATCTCCTTCTCCTTCTCAACAGTAGTCTTCTCTTCATCTGTGCTGCTCGTAATCATCATCGTCGTCATCTTTGCGCGTTCAATAATCTTATACCCAACATCAGCATCGCCAACATTTCCTTCAAAATCGCTCACGATCAATTCCTCTCCGACTTGTAAAGTTCTCCGCGTACCTAACCCGTTCAATCGAACAATATCTGGAATCGATATCCCGTTCTCTTTGGAGACGATCGATAAAGTTTGCTGCGGTTGGACTTTCACGATGATTTTTTTCTTATTAACAACACTATTATTATTCGTTGTTGTTGTTGATGATGATGATGATGATGGTGATGATGAAGGTGATGCGGTCGCACGAGGAGTCACGCATAAAGTAGTCGTGCGAAAAGTCGCACTACTGCTCCTTTTACGCGAGGAGATCGGCGTCGCGTGAGGAGGAGGAGGAGCCGTCGGTAGCAGCAGCCGCGGCAGAAACAAAGCGTTCATAGGGGTAGTGGTGAACATCTCTTCTATTCTGAAAGTAGTCGAGAGCTTTCGAGTGAAACTTTTTTTGTGAAGCCGAAGAAAATTCTTCATTTGTTTTTGATTCGTCAAATTCATACTTCTGCGGTTTTTTTAACAAAAGTCGTCAAAACACTTTAACAGAAGACACTCTATTATTATTATTATGTTTACTTCTTCTTTTGTGACTGCGACGACCTCCTCTCTCTCCTCCACATCCTCCTCCCGTTTTGCTCGGCTCCGGCGGCCGGGCAAACAGAGTACTCTCATCGCTACTTTTCGGGAAAGAAGAAGAGACAAAAATTCGGTGATGATGTTGAGAAGAACAACACCTAGTAGCAACAACAACAAAAGAAGAAGGAACAAAACGAACGCGTTGTTGGAAGGCGAAGAAGCCTTATCATCGCTAGATGTGACGTATCCGATCGCTTTACTTCTAGGATTAAGTTTAGGTTTTGGCATCGCCCGAATAATCGTGTACACGCGCTTGCAATACATCGCGGCGAAATTCTTGACGTTGCGAATATTTCAACCGGACGCGAGAGTGCTGGAGTACGATTGCGGGAACAGCGGAAGAAACTTGTATTATTATCCAAAAAACGTGAAGTTTGTCACGTATAAAGGTCCAGAGGTGAAAGGAGATCTTTTAGGGCAGATCTCCGTTCAGGCGGAGATTCCCGTGCAGATTGAAACCGCGGCGTACGAGAAGAGTTTGTCCGGGATGCGGGAGGAGTCGATGGACGCGGTGGTCAGTACCGGGGCATTTACGCGAGTGTTGAAGGAAAAAGGAAGAGAAGTTTTAGGAGATGTGCTGAAAGAAAGCTCGAGAGTGTTGAAATCAGACGGTCAAGCGGCGATGATTTTCATCGAGCCGAAATCGGACGAGTTGATGGACGTTTTAGAGAAGAACGGCCGAGCGCTCTTTAACCCGATGGAAGTGGACGAGAAGTGGGAGACGTTACCGCTATTTCCGTATTTAATTGGAACGATGACGAAGAAAGAGAGAGGTAGCAGTAGTAATATCAATAGTGACGGAGAAAAGCCGAAGAGTGAATTGCAATCTATTCGGAGCAGACGCAAGCCGAAGAAATAATGAATTATTTCATTTAGGTATTAGGTAGGGAGCGCTAATAAAACTACGAGTATATCGAATTAGAAGAAGACATCTTCTCTGCTATGCTTCCTCCATAGACGCTTGCTCCTCTCCTTTCTTCTCCCCTTCTTTCTCTCCTCCTTCTTTCTCTCCTTTTCCATCTTCTACTACTTCTTTTTCTTCTAACATCTCTCTAAAAGTTTGACACAAGTGATTCTTCCTTCCGTCGGTGATAATCTTCTTGTCCAAAAACGGGTTCACGCCTAAACTCGAATCTGACGACCCACACGCCGGACAGTAATTCGATTGCCCGACGATCATCTTCGAGCTAATGCACTGGAAGCAAAACGAGTGCAAACATTCCGTCTGTTGTTGTTTGTTTGATAAAAGTAAAAAGAGAGAGGAGAGAGAGGAGAAACATTTTTAAAAATCATCATTTAAAAAAACTAATAAAAAACATACCACCGTGTTCGCCTCTCTGAGTATATTCTTGCACATTTCGCACGTTAAGCTCGCTCTCAAAATATCCGCGTCCACTTCGATGTGCTCCAACGCCGGGTTTATGCTCGCGTTTTGTCCTCGGCGTCTTTTCAACATATTATTATTTTTTATTTTTTTATGCAGAAAACAACAACACCTGCAAAAAGCAGAAAGATTTTTTCCTTTTTTTCTTTTTCACTTGTTTTTGCAGCCCGCACACTGACTGATGATGATCACACTGATGATGCATGAAACACAAAAAACAACACACATTATTATTAGTCGAACTCGCACAAAGTTTGGACATCACAAAAATCACCAAAAGTGAATGGATGAGAAAAAATGATGTCCACCTCTTCTTCGAACAACGCCTCTCGGTTACTTCGGAAATCAGCTCTGAACGCGACACGATTTTCCACGACGAAAACGCCGTGGTTTTTCGCGGCTGTTTGTTTTCTGTGGGCGTCGTTTTTAACCGTCACCATGCTTTCGTCGAACGAACAAAGTTTAGAATTCAATCGAGAGCGAATGAATCGAGAAATTGAAGCACGAGTGACGCGCGAATTGGTGAAACGAGAGAAGAAGTTAAAGAAGAAGAAATTGTTGGTTCCTTCAGCAGATGAAGAAGAAGAAGAAGAAGAAGAAGAAGAAGAAGAAGAAGAAGAAAATAGCGGTAATAAGAACAACAGGGAGAGAATCCGAAAAGGCCCGTTAGCCGGGGCGTACAGAAGTAGAAATCGCCAAGCAGCAGCATTAGCAGCGGAGAAGAGTGATAAAAATAATGAAAAAAGACAGTTTAAAGGTCCGTTTGGTCGCGTGGAACGTCTCATATTCGAGAAAGGCCAGGCGAAGAAGAAACTGGAACTGGAACACCTGGAGAAAGAGAGAACGAGACGGGCGTTGGACGCGCACTTGGAAGACGCGGACGAGGACGAAGAGAAGACGCCGGGAGATACGTTGGACGTGGAGGAGAAGATACAAGAGGCGTTGGGCGGAGCGCTTGAGAGAGAGAAATCGCACGACGAGGAAGAGGACGAAGACGAGAAAAGGAGACGATTGATTGAGATGGATGGTAGTGATAGTGCGACGGAAAGCGAGCCCTTAACAACATTTCCGCAAAGCATATACGGGCAAGCGCACTTACTCAAAGATTTACCGGGCTTTCCGGAAATGCCGCCGTTGGTGTTGAGTGCGGTTAAACCGAAAGCGTATTTGTTTAGAAACTTTCTCTCGGCGGAAGAGTGCGATCATTTGATGAAGTTGGCTAAAGCAGAGTTGGCGCCGAGTACCGTGGTTGGCGCCGGTGGTACCTCGGTGCCTTCCACCATCCGAACTTCTGCGGGAATGTTTCTTCGCAAAGCCGCGGATAAAACTTTGGAAAATATAGAATATAGAATAGCCGCGGCTTCGGGGACGCCCGAACCGAACGGTGAAGGCATGCAAATCTTGCGCTACGATGTTGGTCAGAAATACGATCCGCACTTTGATTACTTCCACGACGCGGTTAATCCTTCGCCGAAACGAGGAGGCCAACGCATGGCCACCATGCTGATTTACTTGGAAAACACCAAGGAAGGCGGAGAGACTATATTTCCGAGAGGTACGAGAGCTGAGACGTTTGATTTAACGGAAGAAGGTAATCCTCACGAGTGGTCCGAATGTACCAAACACGGCTTACCGGTGAAATCTGTCAAAGGCGATGCCCTGTTATTTTGGTCGTTGACGGATGATTATAAACTGGACATGGGAAGTTTACACGGCGCGTGCCCAGTTGTCAAAGGCCAAAAATGGACCGCAGTGAAATGGATACGAGTAGCTAAGTTCGATGGGATGTTCACTTCTCCGTTACCGATGCCGGCGTTATCGAGACGCACGGAACAACACGGCAAGTGCGTGGACGAATGGGACGAGTGCGCGAAATGGGCGAAAGACGGTTGGTGTGAAAAAAATAAGGACTTTATGGTTTCGAACGGTGGCGCGAGGGATAGTAAAGGCCCCGCGTGTCCAGTCTCCTGTAACGTCCCGTGTCCGGAACAATAGTAATAGATACAATAGAAAGTGCCGAACAAGAATAAACTACTACTTTAGACAGTTGTTGTATGTGATTTTAAAAACTTGTTTGTAAAACTTATATTAAAAAGTAAAGTAAAAGTGTTGAATTCTCTTTTTCTCATTCTCTCAAAATCTTCTTCATTTTACCGCACGCTAATTAGTACATCATCACCGACAAACTCAGAGAGAGAGAAAGAGAGAGAGGGGGAGAGAGAGTGTTCATAGTTGTAAACATCTTTTTACAAAAAACGTTTATCTGCTTCTCTTCGCCTTCAACTCGGCCGCTTTTGCCTTCGCCCACGCCTTGGCGTCTTCGCCGTTGGACGAAGTCACCACCCTCGCGCCGCCGCCAGACGGCTTGTATTCGTGATCCAAAATCAAGCCAATCGTGTTCGCGTTCGTAGTCATCGCCGCATTCGCGTCATCGTACGACACCGTCGCGGTATCGACCCACCCTCGGTCCGCTTTACCCCAGGAGTTTTCCGAGATGTTCGTCAAACCGACGTACGTCGTCGCTAAGATGGTATCGCCCACCGACACTTTGCCGAGCGCTTTGCCCCCAGGGCGAACGGTTTTCACCACCGGTCTGCCGTCCTCCCCTGGTTTTAACAGTAAACCGAGCGCGATGTTCGACTGAGAGCAGTCCAAAACAACCTGTAATAGTTTGATTGATGAGTACGAAGGAAAAAAAATGTTTCATTTTAAAGTTTTTAGTTTTATTTTTGAATGAAAAGGAAGCAGAGAGGAGAGAAGAGATTTTCTCGTATCTCTGCTTCGTCGTCGGCGTAGGGCAAAAAAAATGATCAATTGGAGAATGCAAACAGCTTCTTCTTCTTCTCTTTCATCGCCAAGATCAACAGAAGACATTGGTTTTGTCGATGATGAATCGTAACAACGGAACAAGAGAGAGGGAAAACAGAAGGAAAGGTTCAAAAACTTTTTACCTTGTAAACGCTCCCTCCGACGGGATATTTCGCGTCGATTTCCGCATCGCTCATCGCTTTACACGAAAACGCGTGAGAATTTCTTGAATTTCTTTTGTTTTGCTTCTTGAGAGGAGTCGAGACTCTCGAGGAGAGCAAAGAGGAAGATGACACCACGCTGAATGCCATTTTTGAGATGTATGTATTAGGTGTGTTAGATGTTGTGTGTGTGTGTGTGTGTGTGTGTGTTTATTTATGAAGACAACTCTGATGAGAAAAGCGTCTCCTAACGAGAATTAGAGAGAGATAAAGGGAGTTTGTGGGCAAATTTTTGTGTTTTCGTGACTAGACATCGGCAGACGTGTCTCAATCTCGTTTGATTTTCTTGATTTCGTCGTCCTTCGCGTTTCAAGAAAAAGGAGGAGAACGCAGGAAACTTTTGAAATTTTTGATTTTTTGGTTGGCTGTTTCGAGACCAACAAATTTTGGCAAAAAATGAAAATTCGTCTCCTCCTCTTTCTTCTCTCTCTACGAATACACGTTCTTCACATTAAAACTTGGTGGTAGCTTGAGCGATTGATATTAGAATAAAAGAAACACCCAAAGAAGAGATAGATCATCATCACCATCATCATCATCATGCAAGCGATAGAAGCCATCTCTCAAAACTACGTGGACAGCGCCAAGCTGATACGGTTCCAGTTCATCGCGGACGCTCTTCTGAAACGTTTGGAAAAAGACGACGACCAAGAAGAAGAAGAAGAATTTAAAGAAGAAGAAGAAGAAAAAAGTCGTTACGATGTTGAGATCGCGAGAGAAGCGCTGAGAAGAGCGGGAGAGATTTGCAAAAGAGGCGGGACGAGGAACGCGGAGATTTTCAAGTCCATTCGGGAGAGGAAGATAAAGTTGAAGGAGTTAAGAGGAGGAGGAGATGTGAACATGGACGACAACGGAGGAGGAGGAGAAGAAGAAGAAGAAGAGGGAGAAGATTTCGTGGAAAATTGGTCACGTCAGATGGATTTGGAAAACCAAAACGAAAGAAAACGATTGGACGAAGGGTTAACTTCCTCGAAAGCGAGCTCTTTGAAAGAGTCCATTCGATTAGCGCACAACGATTTGGGCGATTATTACTACAACATTGGTGACTTGAAAGAAGCGTTCCAATGTTACGCGAAATCCAGAGAGTACGGGACGTCCGTGAAACACACGTTGGCGCTGTGCGTGAATAGCATTAGAGTTGCTTTGGAGTTGAACTCTATGGCGCAGGTTTTGCTGTACGCGAACAAAGGATTGGCGATTTTGAAGAACGTGGACCAGCAGTCGGCGGCGGGCGAAACCGAGAAGAAAATGGCGCAACGACCGTCGATTATACAACAAGCGGGAGGCGGCATCGAAGGGATAGGCGGCGCGGGAGAAAACAAAGAAGAACAAAATTTGACGAGAGCAAAGTTTACGTGCGCGGCGGCGTTGGCGCATTTGCACTTTGGCAAGTACGCGGAAGCCGCGAAGCACTTTACGAGCTTGAAAACGGAGATTGGAAACTCGTACGCGGAGGTTATCTCTCAACAAGACGTCGCCGTCTACGGCGGCTTGTGCGCTTTGGCTACGTTTGACCGAGTGCAATTGAAGAAACGCGTTGTCCACGAAAACTTCACGTTTCGAGACATGCTGAGTACGGCTCCGGAAATGCGCGATATTGTGGAAGATTTTTGGAATTCGCGATATCCGCAATGCTTATCCAAACTCGACGTGATTAAAAAAGAGTTACTCTTGGACATCCACGTCGGGAAACACGTCCACAAACTCTTTTCACTCATCCGTCAAAAAGCGTTGATTCAATACACCAAGCCGTTTTCTGCGTTGAGCTTAACTACCATGGCGTCTGCGTTCAATTGTGACTCGGTGGAAAACCTCGAAAAAGAAATCGCAGACTTGATCACGGCGGACAAAATCCGCGCTCGAATCGACTCTCGAGGCGAGAAAATTTTACGCGCCAAGGAGTTTGATAAGAGAATGGAAACGTTCGAACACGTACAAAGTACCGCGGAGAAGTTCGTCGAGAACGCTGGTGAGGCACTGTTGAGATCCTCCTTGAATAGATTAGACTTAGCTTTATAATAAGAGAAGAGAGAAGAGGAGAGAGAAGAGAGAAGAGAGAAGAGAGCGCTTCGATTGTAAAAGTAATATCAAACACTTCCCACACAAAATTGAAAAAATGGCATGCAATAAAATCTTCTCAAAAAAAAACATCATCTCATCTCTCTCAAATCATCTTCGTCGAAAAGTTCGGACTAAAAAGCGTCAAAAGTCTTTCGTTTTGTGTAAGAACAGAACGACAAGAAGAAGAAGAAGAAGAAGAAAGTAGCAGCAGCGGTAGTAGAGTAGTAGTAAATATACGAGACAGATAAGATACATGGAGGAGTACGAGAAGGTGCGCCACCCAGTTTTCTTCTTCTTCCTCTAAAAAAAATGTCTCTCTTCTTCTTCGACAAAAATTTTTACTTCTCTCTTTTCCGTCCGATGAGATTACTAACAACGATTTAATACTAATGATAACTTCTCTCGTCGTATTATATTATTAAAATAAAACAAAATATAACAGGTGGATACGATTGGTGAAGGCACGTACGGGGTCGTGTATAAAGCGCGGGTGCGCTCGACCGGAGAGATTTTAGCCTTGAAACGTATTCGTTTAGAGCAAGAAGAAGAAGGCGTCCCGTCAACTGCCATTCGAGAGATCTCTTTGTTGAAAGAACTCAGGCACGAAAACATCGTGAAACTGGTGGACGTGGTGCACTTGGAGAAAAAGCTCTACTTAGTGTTTGAATATTTAGATTTAGATTTGAAAAAGCACATGGACGCGAGTCCGCACATATCGAACGATCGAATGGTGATTAAAGGATACGTGTATCAAATGTGCGCCGGCATCGCGTTTTGTCACTCGCACAGAGTGTTGCACAGAGATTTAAAGCCACAGAATTTATTAATCGATACGGAAACGAACTCGTTGAAGTTAGCGGATTTTGGGTTGGCGAGAGCGTTTGCGATTCCGTTGAGGGCGTACACGCACGAGGTAGTGACGTTATGGTATCGAGCGCCGGAAATTTTGTTAGGCGCGAAGCAATATTCCACGCCGGTGGACGTGTGGTCGATTGGGTGTATTTTCGCGGAGATGATTAATCAGTCGCCGTTATTTCCTGGAGACTCTGAAATCGATCAGTTATTTAAGATATTTCGCGGGTTAGGGACTCCAGTCGACACCGTTTGGCCAGAAGTGTCGCAACTGCCGGATTACAAGGAGGAGTTTCCCAAATGGAAGGCGAAGGAGATGAAGGAGTTGTGCCCGAAAGTCGACGAGTTTGGTTTAGATTTATTGAAGAGGATGTTGGTGTATCCGCCACACATGAGAGTGTCAGCGAAAGATGCGTTGAGACATCGATACTTTGAAGATTACGATCCGAAAAGTCACGTGAAGAACGTGGAGAGAGCTTTGAATTCTTCACTCGATGGGGGCAACGAATAAAAAAACGTTGACGATTTTTGTTTTAGACAAAAAGCAGAGCACGCGCGCGCGAATTGTGAAGAAGTCATTTTTATACGAGAGAGAGTAGAACAACGCATGTAATAACAGTTTTGTATTTGTAAGAAGTAAACGGTATTTGAGCAAGCAATGATAATGATAAAATGATAATAATGATATTATAACAATAGCAACGCAACGCCAAGAGAGAAAAAATATTATCGCTTCTCTTTCTTCTCCGCGAACAACCCTTTAAACACATTCTTCTTTTCCGGGACGCCAACAATGTTACCGTCGCCATCAATTTGTGCCGGCAACGCCGCCGCCGTACTCGTGAAGAAGTTCAACGCCGTAAACGCGAGAATCGGAGACAGGTCGATTCCGCCCAACGGCGGAATGATGCCTCGGAACAAGTTCAAGTACGGGTCGCAGATAGTCGCCAACGGGTACACGATTTGCTGCGGTGCAGCTGGAAACCACGTGACGATCAATCTTCCAATCAACAGAGTGTTGTATATGTTCAACGTGGAGAACAACCCGGAGGTTAAGACGACTTCAACGGCGGAATCGCCCGGGATCATCGCGCCTAAAAACTTGTTTGTTCCTCGGATGGGAACCATGATTTCGTTCATCGTGTTCTTATTATTATTACTTCTTCTATTATTATGTTTGCTATTATATTGCGCCGCGCTCATGCTCGCGCAAAACACCGCGTTTGCCTTCTTCGCGTCTTTGTTCTCGGAAATGTTCTTTCTGGCGGAGTTGAAACCAGACCGAGCGGCTTGTCGCAATTCGTTCAGAGGATTAAAGAGAAACGACGTCGATGACGACGACGACGACGAGGATGATGCGACGGCAATCGCTCTCCCTAACTGCGCCATCGGCGAGGTCATCGACGGTAGCATTCCTCTGCCGTGTTCCTCTTTCGTCGTAATCATCGTTTTGTTGTTGTTATTAATCATGTTGGATGTGTGGGGAAAATGTAGTGTATCGTACTGGAAGAGTGAAGAAGTGCGGTGTTGAAAAGATTAAACTCTCCTCTCTCCGTCTGTCTCGAGCAAGCAAGAAGGAAAGAGCGCTTCTCATTTTTCGCTCGAAAACAGGTTTAAATACGAGTGGAGCTGCACTCCTCCAGAAGAGACGAGGCGGAAAGACAGACGAGAGATTTTTCAATCTCTTTTTATAAAACCTGAGACGCAAAAAAGCCCACACCCAAAAAAAGGCCTCAGCGTTAATCCGGAACTTTGCGAACGTGCGAACGTCGTCACTTATTTGAAGCGCTTTTTGCTTTCAGTAATATTTTACAACGAATATTCTAATGTCTGCAATGTCTAGTGCCGTCAGGATGGCCGCGAATATGTCCATGAAGGTACGCGTGGATGCGTTTACGAGCGCATTACGAACACAATTTTTTTCTTTTTGTGCGGTGCATTTCTTACGTCGCTTTTTTGTGCGCACCGCCGCCCCCCCGTGCAAAATCCGAGAGGCAAATCAGCGCTCAATGTGTACTCAATACTCACCGAATCTCTCATCTAATCACAGGCATGCGTCGTTCGCTCCAACACTATCAGAAATTCCAACAAGTTTAGGTACGCTTTATATCGCACGTGTGGTCATTCGGGCGGTTTCCGAGTTTTTTTTTCTTCGTCGGAGACACGTAGTCATTTGCTTGTGGATAAAGTGAAATGAAAGAGATTTGATGCATTTTTCCATTGCGCGCGTCGCTGCTCGTTTCGCGTACCCTTTCGAGATTGAAAATCACTTTCGAGAGAACTTGCCTTTCTAACGACTCTTTCTGCATATTTTCTTGACTACAAAAACAACAGTTTGGCGAGACCGACGACGACGACGACGACGAGAACGCTCGCCACCACGGTATCGGCTGCGGAAGCTGAAGCTTCGAGCGAAGCCGCCACGACCACGGATGAAGCGAAGCCGAAGCGCCGCTTTCCGAAGAAGACCGTCACGGTGCATGAATCAGACCTCGAAGTTGGTAAGGAATTTACCGGCAAAGTTAAATCAACGACGGTGTATGGTGCGTTTGTGGACTTCGGCGCCAAGAACGACGGTTTGGTGCACATCTCTGAGTTGCAGTCTGGCTTTGTCGAGAACGTCGGCGATGTCGTTGCCGTTGACCAAGAGGTCAAGATTTGGATTAAATCCATTGAAAAAGGACGCATCTCTTTGACGATGAAGCAGCCGCCGACGGAAGCGGAAGTTGCGCAGCAAGCTGCGGACCAACAGGCAAAGTTTGAGGCGAGACAAGCGTTCAAGTTGCAAAAGGAGAAACAGTCTGAAATCGCGGGTAACTTGAAGAAGGGTGCGGTTTTGGAAGGCTGCGAAGTGAAATCGATCCAAAACTACGGTATTTTTGTTGAAATTGCGGAAGGTGTGGAAGGTTTGGTTCACATCTCGGAGTTATCCGATGACTTTGGGGTCGAGGCGAAGGATATCGCCAACGTCGGCGATAAGGTCACCGTTCGCGTCTTAGGCGTCGACGGCAGCAAAGTGAAATTATCCATGAAGGAGAAGCTCGACGTAAGTGCCTCACTTGATTTTATTGTATGATTGCTTTTTATCCTCCTTCTCGCGAGGATTTTTTTCGTCGGCAAACCGCGGGAGCATCGTTCCTCTTTTTATCTCGATAAGGACGGAGAAGCCGTGAGAACAGATAAGGAAAAGAGAAAATTTTTTACTGACCACATTCATTTCTCTCTCTCACTCTCTTCTTCTCATCACCACAGTTGGACGAAATGGCTTCGGATATGAACGTTGAAGTTGAATCGTCGGCGTCGGCGATTCAGTTTGCGTTCAAATCTATCGGATTATCGGCGGACAACTTCCCGCAAGCAAAGAAGTCTGGATCGGCATCGGCGAGCATGTCTACGTCTGCCGCACCGACTGAGGAACCTGCGGTAAGTAGCTAATAGGGAAAACTTTGAAACCTCGTTTGTTTTTTCTCCAGAATAGCCCGCGCGTCGACGTAAATCCGCGCATTTGTAATAGATGACGACAACACTTTTTTATTGTTTTATGTAAAAAATACTCACGTTTTTTTCATTTTTTCAGGCCGCCGCCCCAGCTGCTAAAGAGGAACCCGCACCAGCCGCCGCTGCTGCCGCTCCAGTCGCCGAACCGGCCGCACCAGCTGCTGCCGCTCCAGTTGCCGAACCGGCCGCACCAGCTGCTGCTCCGGCTGCTGATGGTGCCGCCATCTCCGCGGCTACGGTTAAAGAGCTCCGACAAATGTCCGGTGCAGGTATGATGGATTGCAAGAAAGCTTTGATTGAAAACAACGGTGACGTCCAAAAAGCGCAAGAGTGGTTGCGCGTCAAGGGCATGGCCTCTGCGGACAAGAAGCAAGGCCGCATCGCCGCCGAAGGTGTTGTTATTGACTACATCCACGCCGGCTCTAGAATTGGTGTCTTGGTAGAAGTCAACTGCGAAACCGACTTTGTCGCCAGAGGCGATAAATTTAAAGAACTCGCGAAGGATGTCGCGATGCAAATCGCCGCGTGCCCGGAAGTTGAATACATCTCCGCCGACGACTGCGATCCGGCGATGATTGCCCGAGAGAAGGAAATCGAAATGAAGAAGGAAGATCTCCAATCCAAGCCGGAGAACATCAGAGAGAAGATTGTCCAAGGCCGCATCGACAAAATGGTCAACGAAAAGGCGCTCTTGCCGAAGGATTACATCAAGGACACGTCCAAGACGGTTGAAGAATTGATCAAAGAAGCCACCGCGGAATTGGGCGAGAAGATCTCCATCCGTCGCTTCGAAAGATTTAACTTGGGTGAAGGTATCGAGAAGAAGGAATCTAACTTTGCGGCTGAGATTGCCGAGGCGACTGCCGTCAAGGCTGAAGCGCCGAAGCCAGCTGAGCCGAAGAAAGAAGAGCCGAAGGACGACGCTCCGGTTGAGATGGTTGCCGTCTCCGCGGCTGCCGTCAAGGAGCTCAGACAAATGTCCGGTGCCGGTATGATGGATTGCAAGAAAGCTCTCGGCCTGAACGGTGGTGATGTTCAGAAGGCGCAAGAGTGGTTGCGCGTCAAGGGCATGGCCTCTGCGGACAAGAAGCAAGGCCGCATCGCCGCCGAAGGCGGTGTTTTCTCGTACATTCACGCTGGTTCCAAGATCGGTGTTTTGGTTGAAGTCAACTGCGAAACCGACTTTGTCGCCAGAGGCGATAAATTCAAGGATCTCGCGAAGGATGTCGCGATGCAAGTCGCCGCGTGCCCGGAAGTTGAATACATCTCCGCCGACGACTGCGATCCGGCGATGATTGCCCGAGAGAAGGAAATCGAAATGAAGAAGGAAGATCTCCAATCCAAGCCGGAGAACATCAGAGAGAAGATTGTCCAAGGCCGCATCGACAAAATGGTCAACGAAAAGGCGCTCTTGCCGAAGGATTACATCAAGGACACGTCCAAGACGGTTGAAGAATTGATCAAAGAAGCCACCGCGGAATTGGGCGAGAAGATCTCCATCCGTCGCTTCGAAAGATTTAACTTGGGTGAAGGTATCGAGAAGAAGGAATCTAACTTCGCGGCTGAGATTGCCGCCGCGACTGGCCAAGCTTAAACTTAATTTGAGAGGGAAGGAAAGTAGCGGTAATAATGTACGACGAGTTGTTTACACACGGTGGGTGAGATTTCTTAAGAAGAGAGCATATACGATAGCAATTGCGAATGTTTTTAAGTCAGCAGAATATTATTATATAAGTATAAGTATTTTTCTCAGTGTGGCTTTAATCACCTTTAGTCAATTCGGAAATATCAACGCCGGTCACGTCCAACGCCACCTTCGCCGCGGCTGCGAACCCGGCGATCCAAAAGATACCCAAAAGCACGTAGTTTTCAAAATACAAGCACGTCGCGGTTCCGCCAACCGCCAACGCCGCCACACCTGCGATGCTCACGGCTACTGTCCCCGGATCTAACTTTGCTGATCCACTCGAGCTCGCATCCTCCAATACCTGTCCATCCTCCGTGTACATTCTCGGCTCGATGCCGAAAACGTTGTTGTTCTCCAAACTCGTGTCCGACCCACCTTTAAAGGATTGCGAGACAAACCCTGGACCTAAACTCCCATCTTTCACGCCAACGTAAATCGCATCCTCCTCTTCCGCGACCACGACTGGAAACACTTCCATATTTCTACACGTCTCCTGCGGCGTTAATTTCGCCAACACTGGATTATCCGGATACCAGGCTTTAATCTCCCCGGTTTTCAAGTCAAACGTCGTTTTTGTCGTCGGGCACTCGATGCACGCGTCTTGCGTCAATCGAGCTCTCTCAAACCCCTCGGAATACGCGCCTTCTGATGGTGATCTCGACTCAATCGCGCAAATCGTATCTCTGTACCAAAAGAGTAAAATAGACTTCCCCAAAGCGTCGATTTTCTTTCGGTCGCCTCTCGGTAAGTCGGAGAACGAGAGAAGTTTGATGTACGACTCCGGGACTTGCGTTTTCGGGGAAGCTGCTGGAGCCGCCGTGGCTGGCGCCGCCTCTTGTCCATCGCCGCCTTCCGCGCGAACGACGACGTTTGGTCCCGTTTTTGACGACAATGCTCTTTTGGACGATGATGATGATGATGATGATGATGAGTGCTGAAACGTCGACGACGATAACGCGACCGATGATGATGATTTTTGTTGTTGTTGTTGTTTATGTTGTTGTTGTAAAGAACTTCGAACGATCGTTCTTTTAGACGACGCGACGGTTTTGGACGTCGAAACGAAGACGCGCGACCCCGAGGACGTGAAGGCAGCAGTGTTGGTCATGATTAATAATAATAATAATAATAATAATACTACGCGCTTTAAATAATGATGAAGATGACGTTGCCACGCTGGATTTTTTTAGAAGAATTTTGCCATCTGTGGACCACAACAGACAGACAGAAGGAACCCAAACTGACTGACTGAAAAAAAGAAAAAAAAAGAAAAGAACACAAAGGGAAAGGAACCAACAAAATCAACCAAAAATCAAGTACTATTTTTACATCGACTAACTAAAAGCCAGCCTCGGCGGCGGCGAGCAAAGCTTGCTTTTGCAACTCACTCGCAAAAGACGCTTTGCGGTGGTTCATTTTATCATCGCTACTGTGGTTACTCTCGAGAACGACTTCGCCTCTTTGCAAGGCGAGTTTCCTCTGTTTGCGACTGAGAAAAGGTTTCGTTTTATCGTCCTCGTTTCCTCGCGTGGCCGCATTCTCCTCTTCTCCTTTTTTACTCATCATCATCCGCCGCCGCCGCTGTCGTTTCTTACTATGACTACTATTGTCCTCGTCATCGTCGTCGTCGTGACTCTTGACAACCACGAACTGTTCTCTGCCCTGCTTCTCTTTTAACCTTTGCTTCCACAACATCTCCTCGTTTTTCTTTCCCATCTTCGTCAGAGATTTCCCGCCGAAACCGTCCACGTGCTCGTCGAACAGTTCTTGGAACTTTTCCGAAAAGTACTCGTCGGAAATGTCCACGTATACGCTCGGTTTAGCAAATCCAGCGCCTCCGTATTTCGCTCGCACCGGTTGTAATACCGTTTTGAACATCTTCGCCAGTTCTTGCTCCGTCAGCGCTCTCGAGAGTGGTAAAGAACGCAATATACGAATTCGTCGTTCTTTGGCGCCGGCTCTTTTTGACTTCCATTTTTTATTCGTATTGGCGTCTCCACCTTTATCAAAACCGTTGTTGTTTTTGTTGTTTGGAGAGGAAGTAAAGCCATTCTTCCCCTCGTTCACGCCGCGTTGTTGTTTCTTCGTCGTTGTCGTGATGATGGAAGTATAATTTTGTTCTTTGCTCTCGAAATCCGCCGCTTTTTTCCCGTCTCTAAACGTCGTCGCTTTCGCTCGGTATTGCTTTAACAATCCCATTCTTTTCTCTCTGTGTCGTCTATCTATCCATACTCCTCATTATTTGTTGCGCATATCCTCCAAATTAAACGCGCTGCTTTTCTGGAAAGAACACAACACAAGAAGAAGAAGGGAGAGGAGGAGGAGGAGGAGAAAAGAAAAAGTGACAACACAACACAAAAAAGAAAAAGAGTCGTCACACAGAAGTCACTTTTTATTAATTTTAATTCAGAGTTGTTGTTGTTGTTGTTGTTGTTATAAATACATTTGTTTTTGTCGAAAAGACAGGTGTGTATGCGACGCTCTTCTCTGGCGTTCTCATCATCGTCGTCGCCGTCGTCGTTATTATTAGTAGTAAAGGATAGTATTATTCTTAATCAACAACAAAAACAAAAACGCGGGGCAACGATGATGATGATGTTGAATTTTACAAAGTTGACGGCGGGGACGTTTTGTGCTCATCATCATCAAACGCGCTCTTCTTCTTCTTCCTCTTCAACAACAACAAAGTTGTTCGTTAAAAGTAGTAGCAACAACGGTAATAGCAATAGTAGTAGTAATAATAATAACGGGAGTAAGAACAACAACAACAACAACAGTTGGGCGACGCAAACGAGAGGAGGGAGAAAAACGCGCTTTAACGGCGATATCGTCCAAACGCCCCAGGAGAAGAAATTGAACAAACTGGAAGGGCAGAGATTGTCGAAAGCGTTGGCGGCGTTGGGCGTCGCCTCGCGACGAGGCTCGGAAACGATCATCTTCGACGGACGAGTGAAAGTAAACGGGACGAAAGTTTTAGAGCCGCAGTTTAAGGTGAACTTGGACGTGGACGTGATTGAGTTGGACGATAAAGTCGTCCAAGGCGGCGTCGAATACGCAGGCGAACACTTTTATTTCCTAGTGAACAAACCGAAAGGGTACGTCTGCTCGACCAAAACTGGTGGTATTCTAAACAACAACAACAACGGTAACAACAGAGGAGAAAAGGAAGAAACTGGCACTGGTGGAAAGAAAGCGTTGGATTTGTTGCAAACGTGGACGGAACAGTGGAAGAAGGGGAATCCGGGAAAGTTACCGCCGAGATTGTTTACGGTTGGTCGATTGGACGTTCAAACGACGGGCATGTTGTTGGTGACGACGGACGGGAAATGGTCGCAAAGAGTCGCACACCCATCGTCGGGGGTTGTGAAGAGATACGTGATTACGGCACCGGAGAGAGTGACGAGTGCGCAGATCACAAAGATGCGGAAAGGGACGGAAGTGGATGGCGCGCACGTGACGCCGGTGCTGGTGGAAGCAGTCACCGGGGACGGAGGACCAAAAAATCGCGTCGCGGTGGAAGTGGAAGACGGACGGAATCGAGAGGTTAGACGGATTGCAGAGAGTGCCGGGGTAGAGGTGAAGAATTTGAAGCGGACGAGAATCGGTGGGTTAAAAATGCCTTCGGAACTACCAGCTGGGATGTTTTGTTCCTTGAAACCGCATCAAGTTTCGTACGTTTTAGAGAAATCGCTCCAGCAAATCGGAGGAAATTTTTGATACTTACTATATACAACGTTGTAACTAATGCATTGCGAATTCCTACTGTACTGTATTTATTTACGTCTACTATTGCTATTGCTATTTATCAGCTGGGTTTTTTGCGCTAAAGCCCGACATGAACGCGTCCCGTTCGTTTTTCTCGTTCTTCGTGGGCGTTTTGAACAATTTCTTGAAAATCGATTTCTTCTTGGCGGGAGACATCACCGAACTGGTTTGTTTTGATGAAGACGCGAACGGAGCGGTCGCGTTGTTACTGTCGCTCAAATTTTCTCCTGCAGTCTGTGCGACAGCTGCGACTGGTACTACTACTGCCGCACCATCGTTCGCCGCAGCTTTAATCTTGGTAAGTTTTCGTCCCGCGAATCCAGTCACCGACTTCAGAGCAGACCATGCCAAGTTACCTTTCAACTGCCCGACAAGTTCTCTCCATCTTCCTTCAAACGATTCGCAAGTGTAGGAATCGAGCAACAGTCTGACATCTTTGAACGAACCCGCTGATCCGTGATAAGACACTTTCACTTTCGATTCGTTGAATCGCAAATATTTCACTTGCACAACCTTTGGACCAGAAATGGGCGCTGTATCCTCGTCGTCGTCGTCGTCTTCACCACCAACAACCTCTGCCGTCTTTCTCGATGATCCTTCGTCAACCTTAGGTAAACTGTCTGTAGAAGTTTTGGTAGCTGTTGTCGAAGTCGTCTTAGTAGTAGTAGTAGCAACGGTTGCCTTTGATTTCTGAAACTCTTTTTCGAATGCCAAGTGCATCTTTTTTGACTTGATCTCTCGTTCCGACGGAAATGCGTAGTCATAAATCATTTGATAGATTTCCTTCGTGATGTCAATTTTGAACGGTGAGAGGAGAACTTCTAAATGATTCCAAATTGGTGCTTCTGGTGGGCTCGCCGCGCGGTATGCCGATACTTGAAGAAAATTAGGTTTTGTCCGTATCGCCGCCGGAACGTTATCCCAATCTTCATCCAGAAGCCATCTTCCTACGACTACTTTTTCAACAGTTTGTAAGTGTAATCCCTTCAATTTGAAAAGAGTAACGCCAGATGAATCGACGTGCCGTTCTCGCGAAAGACTTAGATTTGTAATTTCCGCATTCATGAACGTCTTCCCGGCTTTTCTGAGCGCCCACGCTCCTCGCTCGATTTCCAACTCCATTTGCATCGCCGCTCTTTTACGATTATACTTCGTCAAGGACTCCGCTCGCCGTATCGATTTCGCCAACGCTTTTTCTTTACGTTTCACGTCATCAAGATAACCTCGTCTCTTCAAATCTTCGTTCTCTTTCGCGCCGCCAGTCGTCATTTCTGTTCTGTCGTCTTCAAGTTTCTGAAAATCAATGTCATGTAGTCTCAGTGCGTGGATAGATTTGATATATTCCAACAAAGGAGCCGCAACGATCGCCGACGCAGCTGCATCTTCTTGGTCAAATAAACTTCTCTGTCCTTTTTTCCTCAGCAGAGCGACTGCGTTGTGTTCCGGACTGGGAGGCGCGAAATTTGATGGAGTTAAAAACAACGAGCCGATAATATCGACTAGTACAGCCTGCTGTTCGGATTCCATTGTGGCGTCAATATCTGGAGATTTGAAAGAGAATTTTGTGGGTGCGTCTGAATCGTCAGATTCACCGCTATCACTTGTTTGCACGGAGTGCTTGAAGATCATCTCGCACGGAGCGAAGATTTGTCTCAGCAAGCTAGATTTTTTTGGCTGTAAATGCGTGACTTCTTCATCGGAGCCTTTATCTTCGAGCCATTGTACGCCAGCTCGGAGGTCGACGTCTGTAGGTGCAACATGAGCTGCTACGTGGTGTAAATTCACGTCTACCAACCGTTGCTTCTGTGTCGCCGAAGAGGAATCCGAAGATGAAGACACTACGCGTCGACCAACAACGAGTCCATTATCCGCTGCGAGTAATAATCGCCCATTTCGATCGTTACCTCGTAAATTTATTTGCGGTTCTGAAATTTGGACGACGAACAAACATTCATCGGCAATTACTTGAGTTGGAGGAGATTTTTTCATCTCGCTGACAACATTTTCACCGCCATTATTCACGACACCCGGTTTAATCAACTCCAGCAAATCTAATTCGGTGTTCGCAGTTTTCGCGTTCGATTGCGAGGACTCGCTGAATCCACTCGTCGCACTGATATTTTTTCTATGCTTGCTGTATTGATCAAGGTCCATATCGACCAGATTTTCACTGAGCTTTTCTAATTCAAACATCGACGGTGGCTTCTCGATTGAGGGATCATCGCCTAGCGAAGCTTGCCACATCTCACGAATCCACGTCAAAACCTTTTCTCTCGTTTTCGATTCGAGTAATACTCTAGGAGCGTCCACGTCGACTCGCACCTCATCTTTCGCCGAAGGTTTGCGTACTCGAAATTCGCGACTTTCAAGCACTAACATCGAGTCCGTGACCATTTCCCGCAGCGACGATGCAGTGACTTTATTCTCGATAGGACCGTTACCATCACCGACTCTCAATGCACGCGGCGAAGGGATTGTGTTCGAGCCTCTCAACATTTCGCGCATGGTCTCGTCGAAATTTGCCGATATCATTTGATTCGGCTCAAAAGTTGCCTCATTTTCTTCTTTTTCGGGTAAAAATATGCGTAAATCCTTCGCGTGGACGTTCAAGTTTTCACTCGCGTTAGATATGTAACTGAATCCTTCCAAAAAAGCAGCTATGCTTTGGACAGTTTCGTCTTTCTCCTTTGTCGGTAAGGAATAATTCAAATACTCCGCCGTTACCTCCCAGCTCGGTTGTTTCGAATATAATATGGAAACCATAGACTTGCCTTTCACTTTTTTTGTCTTACCGTAACTTTTCTCCGTTGCTTTGGTCTTTCCATATTGTTTGTACCTCCACGCGTTCCGTAACGATACCAAATCGGGTTTCATCAGCGCTCTCCACCATTTTTTCATGTACCTCATATCCTCTGCGGTGAATCTAAAATATGGAGTTTCCGTGAACTGAGAATTCATGCTGATACCGTCGAATGAATTGAGGACACTGTGCAGATCTGATATATTACGCGCACGCGCTGGCGAAAGTAGAACTGAAGACGTTCTCGATGGCGAAAGCTTGAGTGCCGAAATTCTAGTTTTGAAGTCATCGGAATGCCATTTTGCGAGCGGTGAAGACGATAAAGAAGCTTTATTACCATTTGCGTCCATCGCGGTAGTCTGAAACGAAGACAACGGCGTTTGGAAGTTATCAATAGTGCCTTTCCTCGATGACTTCGGAGTCAAGAAATCTTCTTCATCCGCTGAGTCTTCTGCTATGCTAGAACTCATTTTCGTTTCAATATCATCGAGTATGTGATCAACGCGCCATCCTGGGAGCAAGGTATCTTTGCATGCGAATTGTATGCTGAGCTCGTGCGAACCTTCGCAACTTTTGCATTCAGACAGGGTGTGCAATTCTACGCCTGTTGTTGGATCGAAACGATACGATGTCGCGTATCCGTTTATATTATCTTTAGTCAACCATTCATACTTCACACCAATCTCGACCGCCGGAGCAACAAAAAGCGTATGGGAAACTGCATCCGAAAAAGAAGGTTCCCTCGATACGGCAAAGCGAGCAGCGCGGAGAAGGATATGCCCTGATTTGTAAGACATTTCGCATTTGGAGGCTTTGAAAGCAAGCGCGTGACGAGTTTGAGTATCCTTCAAAGATGAATCCAGGACGATTTGAGAGTTCCTTGCGATAATCGTGAAGTCACCTCGCCATAAGTTCCTTAAGTTATCCCACCACGGAAAGTTGTCTTTTACTTTTGCCGGAGATGAATCGTCGTTAGGGGCATCACGATGCCTTGATTTCGGAACCATACGATTTGATATTTCGCGCGAAAGAATAGCGTACTTCGGTTCTGAGGATGCCAAATACCGTACTTTCCCGTCAATCCAAGTCTGCGTTAAATTAGTGAACGCTAAAACGCTTGGCCTAGAAGGAGATTGAGCCGAGCGGATGGCTGCAAATCTTCGCTTGCCGACCGGGAACGGTAGTAAGTGCGTGTCTTTGGACTGGACGCTCTGCTTTGCTAAAACAACCGGTCCTTGCATGGAAATGGTTTTTGCCTCGAACATAGCGCAATCCTCGCCACCCAGGAACATATCAAACTTTTCGCACGTCCAATCGACGGTTTGGTATTGGGTTATGTGCAAATCGACGCCATCCGAGTATGGAGCGTCGGTGCAACGGCAGAAATGTCCTATTTTCTCACGTTCGTCTGCGTCACAACCATATTTGAAAGACCAATCCAGCGTTTGCGCACGAACTGTCAAAATATTATCCACCAGATTCAGGAAGTGCACGTCTTTCTTCTTATTCTCGTTAAAGCCATCGACACCTTTCTTATACGCTTTTGCAACATTCTGAAATATTTGCTGAATCATTTGAGCATCCTTAGTTTCGTCAGCGTCTCTTAATAATTTTCTCGAGCGTTTCAATTCCGGCTTCAGAAATTTTTCTTGCATACGCAAGAAGCTTTCGAGTTTATCTGAATCTTCGATTATGAACGTGTTTCCTCCGGTCGACTTCCAGCGCACTTCTCCTATCGAATCCGGTAAATTCAAAACTGTTCCATTTTCATTCGATGATGCTTTTTTGGAGATGATTTTGGACTTGTCGGCTGCGGAGGCAGCCGTGGAGGTGAACTTCTTCAGCGCTTGTTTGAAAGCACTCTCGCCAGCGAACAAAGCAGCGTAAAAATCGCCGAAATCTAAGTCTCGAGCAAACTTAACAGCGGCTGTACTCGTTGTGATATCCCAACCGCTATCGTGCTTTCGCTTCTCGAGGGCGAGCGATTTCGTCGTGAAAAACGTCTCCGCGTTTGTTTCGATTTCAAAATTTTCAACGTTTATCGTCGAGATCTGTTCGAGATGTACGCGCGTCGAAGCGAAGCGAACATTCGCTCCGAGCGTCAAATCCGCAGCAAACGAAACGTTGGTAGCATCAAGGGAAATGTTACGATCCCGCGATGCTTTCATCTCTTTCTCCTGCTTGGACTGATCCTTCGTCTTTAGGAAGGCCAGACTCCCGAGGAACTTTTTCGTATCTTCTGAAAGCGTTTCGATTAGGAAATGTGCATCAGGATCCCAGTCCATCTGCACGTAATCCATTGTTATTTTCGTCGTTGCCGGTTGCACCGTTTGGGTACTGCTTGAGTGATGCTCAATTTCGAGTTTGCCGATTTCAACTTTTCGAGAGTAAGTTTCCAGAGAACAATCATCTTGAAAATCGAGCGAAACACCCAACATTTTCATTGACGCGGTCGTATTTTTGTTGCCGCCAGCTTCATCCATGGTGCCTCTACTGCTTCGTCCTTTGCGCCGATCGCTATTTGTTGCTCGAAACACTCCACTAATTTCAGGCACAGTCAATAAAACCGAAGACTTTACGCGTGCATTCAACGTGTTGGAATCTATTTGATCCTGCACGAGCGCATCCGCGAGCGAGTTTTGGAAACAAAAACATTCAGAGCGCGCATTCCTGATCTCGTACCCGAGAGCAAACGTAGATTTGATGTTTGTGTCGTCTTTTACCCTCCTATCATCGCGAACTTGATGAATTCGAACGCTTTCTATCCACGCGTGATTGAACAAATCCTGCGAATCATCCGTGAATACTGGATCTATCCCCAACAGTTCAACTTGCACATCGCTCACTTTACCTATTTTCGTCAAATCAGCCCTGAGTGAACACGATACTTTCGAAATTGCTATGGCAACATTGTCTTTCTTACCGACGCGAACCGATTTCGGAACTATTCGAATGCCGTTTGGCATATTCACGAACACCGTCAGCGCATCTGCTACAGGTTTCGTCGTCAAAACCATTTGTGTCGTCGTAACGGTGAAAACATCCTCATCGTACACTCTTAAATCTACTAAATTGATTTCCAAAAGCGAGAGAAACCTCGCGACGACACGCTTCTTAAAACTTTCCTTTATCCGTTTACTCGCCCTATCTGTTTTATTGTCGTTTGTGTTGTTGTTGGTGGTGGTGATGTTGCTCGTCGATTTCGCCTTCTCCTCCTCTTCCTCCTCTTCCTCGACGTAATCGCCATCCAAATCGTCCTCGTAATCTTCTTGTTTATTTGTCTTCCTCGCGCTCCGTCTTTTAACTTGCACGTCGAAACATCGAATGGGGACGTTCATCATCCTGTTCCGATTTTGCACGACAACTTCTTTACTCGACGAGGCGTCGTCTCCTTCTTCGGGCACGTCAACATCTCCTTCCTTGATAGTAGTAGTGGTGCTGGTAGTAGTTGAAGACGTACTTCCAGTTGCAGGAGACGGTGAATATAACGTTTTCAACATCCAATTCACCAAGTGCCTCAGTCTTCCCGCGTATCTGATTTCTCCGATGGATATCTGCTCGATATCTCCCCCTCCTTCAGCAGGAGACGAAAAGTTCAAAATCACATCCGTCGCGGAAAGGAACCCAATCGACCCGACCGTCACGCGCACGCCTTTCGTCGCCACAAATTTCAATCCCAATTGCAACAGCGAAGGAAATATCCATCGTCGAACGGCAAAGAGCGTCGGGAAGAAGGAGAGTACACCGGTGAATAAAATCAGAACGAGCGTTTCCAACGAGTTCGTTCCTTCTTCTCCGCTCATCTCGTTGGTCTCTCGACGAAGAGTGAATTTGGTTAAAAGAAGAAAAGAAGATACCGCGTTGGAAATGGTGGTGGTCATCGCGTTATAGGTGGAGGAGGAGGAAAAGAAGGTGGAGGATCAAGAGTTTAAGGCGTTCAAAGAGGAAGAAAACTCTGCGCGTGTTTACGAGCGCTTGTTATTCTCATACTGTGTGTGGTAAAAGAATAAATTCTTGTGTGGGCACCTCTTTTTTTTTTGAAAAAAAAACTTCTCCTCAAAAATGAGGAGCCGGAGGAGTTTCCTTCTCTCACTGGTAAAACATCATCATCATCATCGGATGAACAACCCTCTTCTCGTGTTGAACGCATCATCATCATCATCATCACTTTTTCATCGTCGTCGGTGTTCCTATTCGCACAACAACAAGAAGAAGAAGAGTAGAACATTCTGCTGCTCTTTCTCCTCTTCTTCGTCTTCTTCTTCTTCTTCTTCTTACGTTGATGAAAAAACGTTGATACCGTTGAACGAACGAAAAGCGACGTTCGACTCTACGAGAGAGGAATTAAAACGATGGCAAACGTGGGCAAAAGAGAAGATAACAAAGAGTAAAGGAGCGTTTTCTTCGTTCGATGGCGGTAATAAAGACAGTGGTCAACAGAGTCATCATCATCGTCATCATCATCATGACACTACTAATAATGACCCAGTAGATGAACAGTCGTTAGTTACCGAATTGGAGTGGCTGTTGGAAGACGTCGTCGCAAACGAAGGAAAAAGTGATGATATCTCAATGCGCATGAATTTCGACCAATTGACAGCTTTATGGAACAAGCGCATTGATGACCGGTACCCGATTCAGTATTTAACGAAGTCTTCGCAGTTTCGGACGGTATCCTTGTACGTCGCGCCGGGCGTTTTAATACCTCGACCGGAAACAGAACTCTTGATTGATTTTGCATACCAGCACGTGAAAATATACGGGAAGAACGAACATTTAAAAGAGTTGCCTTGGTTAGATTTAGGCACCGGGTCTGGAGCAATTGCATGCGCGTTAGCCACGGAGTTGAAGGATATGTTCTCGAAGACGAACCCGGGGGTGTACGCCACAGATTTTTCCAAGGAAGCGCTGGAGATTGCAAAGATAAACGTAGAGCGTTTAAGGTTGAACGATACGGTTTCTTTGTTGCATGGGTCGTGGTTCGACGCTTTACGCGAGCATAATGGTATCAAGTTTGCCGGAATCGTATCAAATCCACCTTATATTCCCTCGGACGTCGCCGCAAATTTGCAGCCAGAGGTTGGTCGACACGAACCAATGTCCGCGTTGGATGGTAGAGGCGAATTGGGGATGGGTGATTTAGATGTAATTTGTGAATTTTCGCACGAATACTTAGCTCCTGGGGGTTTTTTGGCGTTAGAAACGCACGGTGGAGAACAAGCTTTACTAGTGTGGGAGAAATTATGGAAGACGAACCTCTACGAGGACGTTCGCGTTCGGAGTGATTACGCCGGCGTGGAGAGATTCGTTACGGCGCGATTGATCGATGCTAAGAAAGTGCATAGGTTTAGTAATACTAGCTTTAAAGATTAGAGCATTCATAGCAATATATGTGATAGTGGATTGAAGTATAACAATCATTATAGTAAGTACAGATACTGGTAGACAACTCGGCAGGTATTTCTTCTTCTTCTTCTTTCAACAAACGTTTATCTCGCAACAGCTTGGGTGTTCTTTTCTGCGCTGAACCCGTACTCGTTATCGAGCGCGTTGAAGTACAAGTCGTAATACGTTTGCGCGGATTCCAACTGATCCAACTCAGTGTACAAGTCCGCAATCTTGCCGTAATTATCCGTAATTTCCGCCATATCTTTATGCTCCAACGCTAAATTGAGCACCTTCTTTGTCATTTCCAAAGACTTCGCGGTGGACCCCAGACGACTCGCCGCGGCCGCAATACCTTTCAACGCCTTCCTCTCCGCTTTCCACGGCACGTTCAACTTTTCTTTACCGCTCTCTGCGATGATTAACGCGTATGCTTCTTCAAACTTACCCAAAGCTTCTTCCAATTTCTCCTTCGATTCGTCCATCTTCAACATCGCCTTACCCGATCGAAGCAACATTAAAATTTTCTCCACGTACTCATCGCCGTCGCTATCAATGCTCATGTCCACGCCAGGTGTCTTGCTTTGTTTCTCTCTTCGTAATTCCTTCTTAATTTTCCCGTTCACTTCCAAAAGCGACTTGTTCAATTGCGTGATCTCCTGCGCTCTCTTTTTCGCTTCCAATCCGCCGGCAATGGCCCCGGCGAAACCAATCGCTTGGCCGAGAATAATCGTAGAGACTAATATCTTGTGATCTACTTTCAAACCAGCGAAGGATACGTTAAAGTCTTCCTCGAAAATCGGGTCTGGTTTAGTGAGTTCGCTCGGCAAATATCGCGCCGGTCCATTGATGCTAATCTTATTCGTCACGTCCAGAGGGGCAGCTGCTACAGGCTCTTGTGGTACACCCGCGACGGCTAAAACCAAGGACGCCGTCGCAGTCACGAACGCTTTCTTCAACGATTTACTCAGCGCATCGCTTTCTCTTTCTCCTTTTTCTTCTTCTTCTTTATCTTCTTTTTTATTATTATTGATATCGATTGAGGACGACGACGTAGTTAACGACGAGGACGATCGCGCTTTCACCGCAAATTTTATCGAGGACGATGATTTCTTAGAAACAACCATAGGTTTTCTCGCCGCCGCGCTTTGTTTGGTGTTGAGTTTTGCAGCACCGCAGCAGTGCATCTGCGCTGATACTATTCCAGAAGACATGATTTCTTTTGAATCTCTCTTCTTTCTCTCTTCTTTTTATTTAACGTGTTGTTGTTGTTCAAAGAGACCTGGGATTTGACGTTTGTGCGTTTCGTGCGTTTTCTTTTTTCCTTTTTTCTTGGAAAAGGCGGGAAAGAGTAATCATATACCCTAAACAAAACTTCATCTCAAAAAAAAGGGGAACGTTTGTTTTTCCCTTTTCAGAATTTGTATCATCATAATAAAAGCACACAACACGCTACACACGAAACGCGCGCGAATCAAGAAGAAGATGGGCATACGAACGTACTCATCAAAAATTACGAACGGGCGAAACCCGTTATCGTTGAAACAGGAGGAACCGAATGTCGACAACAACAACACCAACAACAAGCCTTCGTCGTCGTCTGGGAAGAGACCAACTTCGGGCGTGGAATCGATTTTTAAAAACGACTCGGTCGAAGTCGGGAAAGAGTTTAAAGAGAACGTGAGAACGTGGAACGTGAACAGAGAGAGAGGACACTCTGGACACGGAATTTTTTCGCAGAAAACGCCACCGAAGTTTCTGAAAGTGCCCGTAGATAGAAAGAAGGAAGATGATGCGCAAATTGCAGGAGGGGTGGTGAAACCCGTGGACTTGAAACAGTTGACGCTTCAAGAGTTAAGAACGGCGTGCAGAGAGAGGAAAGTAAACCCGGCTGGGAGTAAAGACGCGTTGGTCGAACGACTGGAAGAAGCCGTGAAGAGTGGATTCTGTAAGGCAGAGTTTAAAACGTCGACGACATCGACGGTAGGTGCTGGCGTGCGCTTCGACGATAGGCAAAAGAAAGGTTTCCATTGGAACACTTCGAAAGTGCGTTTGACGAGCGAGTTGCATCAAAAAGGCATGTATAAAGGAAACGAGATTTTTTCCTCGAATTTTACGGACGATCGAAGACAGACAGCGCACACGAGAGTGGTTGGTAATGCCAACGTGGAAGGCGGAGGGGTGCTTCCATCCTCTTCCTCGGCAGAACAAAAAGGGGTTGCCGCCGGAGCTGATTTTTCGTTTCATACGACACATACCAGGACGAAAAAAGAAGAACAAGAACAAAATCCACCGCAAGCGAGCGAAGCGAGAATGAAATACTGGGACTCCGCCAGAGGTCACGATTTGTTTGGTTCGTGGACGCAACCAACCGCTGAAGGAGAAGAAGAAGAAGATGATGAAAAAGAGGAGCAAGCGGCGACGCCGAAGATGATGATGGTGCCTCCGACGACGGTTGAAGATATCGTCCAAGAAGAAGTGAAAGAAGAAGAAGAAAAAGTAGAAAAAGAAGAAGAAGAAGAAGAAGATATCGATGAATACAAGAGACGTCAAACCATGTCTCTTGAAGAAATGAAACTGCTGAGAAGTGAGAATGACGCCAAGTTGCCGTCCACGCCTTCTGTCGAAGATAAAGAAGAAGCGGATGAAGAATACAGCCCGAGTCCGGCTAAAACTGTCATCTTCACCGCAACCAAGGCGGAGAAAAACTCTTCGCCGGTCTTTATGTGTCCAAAGTCACCCTATCACGCGTACTTGAATGGCTCTGACAACGAAGAAGATGATGGCGATGACGATGAAGAAGCTATTCGTCTCGCCGACCAGGCGGTTCGAGAAGTCGAAGAAGAGCTGAAAGCCGAAAGCTTTGAGAGCTCGTTGAATATCACCGAAGAAGGAGCTTCTTCCATGCAGTAAACGACTTACTAACGATATTTTCATACATAAATACTAGATTCTTTTTGTTAACATTTATTATACTGTACATACCTGGTTCCAGGTTTAATATTGAACCCCCCGTGTATTCACGGCGATTTTTTTTGAACGCGCAACGACAGTTCGATTTTTGATCGAGACAAAGGGAAAAATTTCAAAAATTACTTTATTCGTACACTCCCAGACGACGACGCTCTTGGCAACACGCGCGGGTCATGAATGACGTCGAAGACGATGATATCATCGTCGCCACGCACGACGACAACGACGAAGACGAGTCAACGTATCGTCACGTGAAAAAGAAAAATAAAGCGATAAACATCGGGGAAAGCGTACTTGGGACGTGTCCCGTGTGCGGATGCGACGTGCACCGCGTTTTGATTCAGGAGCACGTCGAATTTTGTCTAACTGGAAAACACAGAGTGCGCGACGAGAAAGAGAACGCGAAAACGTTGAGAGAAAGGACGAATTATGACGAACCGCACCGAGAGGAAGAGAACGAGAAGAGTAAGAAGAAGAAGAAGAAGAAGAAACCTAACGCGCAGTTCAGCATTCTGAAATTTTTGCAAAAGAAGAAACAAAGAGAAGAAGAGGAAGAAGAAGAAAAGAAAAGCGACGAGACCGAGACAACGAGAAGAACAAATGATAACAATACTAACAATAACAATAGCAATAACAATAACAACAACGCTAGCATCGATGATGCCGAAATGAACGAAGAAGAAGAAGAAGAAGTTGATTTGATTGCCATAAATACTCAAATTGAAGGCGGTAAAATTCCGGATAAAGTGTCGTTTCTACTGAACACCATGAGTGGGAATTATTCCGAATGTGGCATATGCTTGGAACCTTTCGACGAAGAGAAGAATGTCGTGCGTTACCTCTTTTACCCGTGTATGCATGCGAGGCAATGCAAAGAATGTGCAATCAGAGTTTGGCAGACGAAAAAAATCAGAGGGAAATATAAAACAAACAGAATTTCCCAATGTTGTTGGTGTTCGCAGAAAATTGAAGTGAGACCGCGACCGTTTCGTCCCTTCTTATAAAAGCTCTAATACAAACAAAATTCATCGTAGCAAAGTAATAATAATAATAGAAAAGCAATACGCAAAGCAATACCAATAAAATTACAAACAACTTTTCTATCAATCAGTTGTCTTCCAGCTTCTGTTGATTCGTCTCTGGAAGCAAGTAATGCACGCTAGCTAATGCTAATACACCGACGAACGTGTACGCTACAAAAACATTACACGCACCAAAAGTATCCACAAAGGATAGAAATGTGAAAGTGACGAGAACATTACACAGCCACTGGACGAGCGTTGCAAGCGCAACACCAGAACTTCGAGCATCCTTCGGGAAAACTTCGGAAGATACGACGTATGGTATTGGTCCCAACGATAAGGAAAATGAAACTCGGAATATAAGAATGCCGAGTATTGCTATGAGCCCAGTGCTTACACTACCAGCGGCAGTAGAGTAAGAGAACGCTAATAAAGCGCAGCCTGAGATTATACCACAAATACCAATCATCGCCATCTTCTTTCTTCCGTAGACGTCAATCTTCTGCGATAAATACGTACCAAAGCAAATTTGGACCATAGAAACTATCACTGTGAGCAAAATAGATTCACGTTTACCGTATCCTAACGAATTCAATATTTTTGGCGCGTAGTAAACGATCACGTTTATTCCACAAAACTGCTGGAGCATATTCATGCCGCATGCGACTCCCGTTGCCTTGATGTGTTTGGATGACTTGAACAATCCGAAAAATCCAGCATCTTCAATCGGCCGCGCGTCTGAAGTCGCCAAGCTCGCGACACTGTTCGACGGCAACGTCTGTCCTAAAGATTTCATAATACCACGAGCTTCTTGATAGCGCCCACGACTTGCTAACCATCTCGGTGATTCAGGACATGCGCCTGGCATATATCTAAAAACATACTCTTGAGCTAAACACGGTAAAATTGGTACCAGTAACATCAATCGCCACACGAGCGAAGACGAAGCCTCTCCAGTGACACTGACTGCAGCGGTGGCATCCAAATTAGCAACCCCGAATATAGAAGCTATGACTAAACTCATCACAAATGCGTACATTAAACCGACCGTTCCGAAAAGTGGCGAGAGTGAGGTGTACTTCCCTCGTGTTTTGGCCGGGACACACTCGGAAATGAAAACCGTCGTTATTGCCGTTGAACACCCACACGCGAGACCAGACATAAAGCGTGCGACGATGAGGATCGTATAAGAATTCGACAAAGAAGCGAGAGCAGCTGAAGCGAGATATAGCGCATTTGCAAACCGAAAAATATCTCTCCTGCCAAACCTTTCGCTCACTGTTTTGGAACCAATCGCCAAACACGCTGTAGCAGCGCCTAACGGAAGAGCAGCAACTATTGCACCTTTGATTTCGGAACTTAAAAAAACCGTCGCTGAAGGAGTTCCGAATTCAACGTACACGAGCGCTCCTGCGATGCATCCGCATGCCGCACCGAATGCCAACATCGACAGGCACGCCGCAAGCGTAAGTGTGTAGAGTTTTTTCTCGTCCTCGCTACTCATCGCTGCTGCCGAGGAAGCAACATAATAGCCTCCTGAGCTCGCGGCACTCGCTGCAGAATAGGCATTCACGGTACTTCTTGGCATTCTCCTCTTATTTCTCTCTACTACTGCTACTACTATTCTATCTTGTATCGATTCAAACCGAATGGGAATATCTTTATCGTCGTCGGGTAGCGAGGCACGGAGTGGGCGACCGTTATATAGGTAATTTTTCTTCTCTTTTCTCTGCTTTTTGTGCGCGGCGGTGATGAACGAAGGCGACTTGGATGATAGAATGAAAACCGAGGACGATAATGAGGCTGATGCGTAAAGAGACGATGGAGTCATGAATGAATGAGCACCACCGGCGCGGTATAGTTTCTCGCGTGCTTCGAAATGCGTTTTCCTGCAGAGCGTCAAAAATTTGTATCGCAGAGGGGAGCGAAGCCACGAGGGGGACAATTTTTCGTATATGGTGGCTTTCTTAGGGGAAGCGCGAGTTGTCGTGTACAAGTAAAAGTGTAAAATATCTATTGAATAAATAATATTCAGACTGAAACTATCAATCATCTAAATTCAGAGTCATGCATACACCTTGGAGTACCCAGTGCGATTCATGCACGTCCGATTGAAGAGAGGCTTCAAAAACTAAACCTTTTCCCATGGCGTTCCTTCTCGCCTGCGTGATGTACACCGGGACCCGTAATTCGCCGGCTTTTGCGCTTTCATTTTTTTCGACCGGGATTATATGCATGACGGGAAGTTCCTCCACAAGCTCGTTATTCTTTTGGTTGGCCAGCGCGTGAGATTCAAAATCCCATCTGGCACCCTCTAAGTATAACCCAGAGACGAAGCACCCGTTTTCAGGAGGCTCCGTAATCGAGCGTGCATCTTTTACGCGCGTGAGCTGTGTTTTCACGTGCGCGACATCGAGTGGCCAGCCTTTCTTTCTGCATGATGTTTGAACAAGAGCAGCAATAAAGGTTTCGGGTGACTGCAAACCTGATAGCCAGACGCACGGCGGTAAGTTACCGTCATGTTGAGCGACCCAATCGCTAAATTGAGAGACGCGCTTGCGGTACCACTGGATCCAGGAAGTGATATTTTTTCCAGTTTCTGGCGCTTCTTTTTTCCATGAACTCGGAACGAAGCCAGAGTTCAAAGACACCGCAACATCATCAAGCACGGATGACATTGCTATTTCACCATTCAAAGCCTTACGTAAATTCAACAGCGTTTGCTTCATCACGCTCGTTAATTTGTTATGTTTCTCAAGTTCTTGTAAAAGTGCGATGCGAATCGGAGTAATCGCGTTTGCCCATTTTTTCCTCAACTTTCTCGCGTCAAAGTTTCTATCCTCTTTCTGCGGTAAGACTGATAAAATATCGACAGCTATGGAATCGAGTACGTGTTCTGGACGCTTTGCTTTATTTCCAGTGAGATTATCGTGCACACCATCATCTCCGTCATTCGCGTTTCTTGGAGCCTGAGGAGAGGTGATTTGTGGTTGCAAAGCGACTAAATTTTCCCACATGAGTTTTGCAGCTCTCGTGCAGTGCGCAACATCTGCGTTCATGTGTAAACCCAATACTTTGGGAGTTTGAACGACGGGAATGCGAGATATTGCGTCGATTAACGCTTCGTAAGATGTTTGTCGGGGCAACCCAAACAAGCTTTGGTAGTTTACGTCATCTTCAGCAGGGGAAGCGTCCCTTACGCTTAACGATGTATCCTTGTTCTTATCACCGGTATCGTCCCTCTCTTCACTCAGTTCGTGTTTGCACATGTAAAACGCAAACGGTCGATCCCTATCAAACAAGAAGTCACCAAAGTACTCGTTCAAATACGTGACGAGAATGCGTCTGTCGTAAAAATCAGATACACGACCGCCGTACATGGCTTCACCAATTAAATATCTCAGGGTTGACCACGGAATATCTGCTTTTGGTTTCTGCTTCGGCGCGGTCGATATTGTTGACAAGGGATCTTCGGCAGCGATATGATCATGTTCTTCTTCATCGCCGACATCAGAGACGCATACTTTGTTGAGATAGGTTTCTATCAATGATAATGAAATTCTAAAATCAGTTTCATTAAAATCATAGGGAACGTTCCATCCCAATTTACCATATTTGCGGCGTTCTTGCACAACGGCGTGGAAAAATGTCAGCACGTATGAAAGATTTCTGAAAGCCGGGTGGTTGCATTTACTGAGAGAGTCTTCAGACAACTTTGCGAACGATGCTCTCATATTCAGCTGCAAACCAGCTGGTGGTTCTGTAACAACTTTCAGAGAACTTTGCAATACCCCTAGCGGGAAAGCAGCGACGGGCTCAGTCGTCAACCATAAACGAAAATCTTCGTGAACTTCGCCTAAATCTTCTAATATTTTCTCCAATGATCCAAGCCATGAAGGCAACAGATGGCAGTTCTGTAACATTGCCCACTTGCCCTCGCGTGCAGAAGATGATATAAGCTCGGCGGCTCGTGGTCCCATACCCTGTCCCAGCGCCATAAACTCCAATTTTTCCCCGAGACGGAAACCCTTCTTCTCCCCAAGTTTCAGCACATCAAAAGCTGGATCGGCACCGGGTGACAGAACAAAGACCACTGGTGTCCTCGCACTAGTTGCATTAAATATAGAATCATAATTGACTATAGGTGGCGTTACATATTGCTCGCCAAGTGTAGAAGAGATAAACTGTGTTGTAGCCGCGGTAATCCTGTCGACCCGAGCGCATCTCAACAAGCACAAGAACTCAAACGGAGTCAATCTGCTTTGAATATCATCAGGTATGGCGGATATTTCTGGGGTTTTACTCGATAACCACTTCTTCCATTTATCCTCATTCGTTGAAATATCAACGATCAAAGATTTCATACGCTCGCTACTGGATTCGAGCGTCACTAATTGCTCCAAGTCCCGTAATCCAGATTTTGGCCAAAACTCACCTAAAGCTTTTGTTGTGAAGGATTTACGAGTAGAACTCATCGCTTCGTTGCTGTTACTACTACTATCTTCGTCGGCATTTCCATCTAATTTGAAACCGCCTTTGGTGAAAAAATTAACCTGCTCTATATCCACGACACCGTCTCCAAGCAAAATTTGGAGCGTCATATGCATCGAAAGCGTCAACTTATCACGTTCAAACAATCCTAATGAAGCAAATTCGTATACCGCGAGGGTTAAGTCATTAACAAATTCTGTGATAGTATTTTGTAAAGACTTATCATGACCGTGTTTACTATCATCTGTCGATGTACTTGACCCGCAGTTGTTTTTTTCTCGTGTTTTCGCTAGCGAGGACCTGAAAACTTCCAGATACGATGTCAACGAGTATTCATACATCGAGTTTACTTTGTTGAGGTTCTGAAGAACAAAATATAAGATGGCTCCTCGTTTTGCGATAGGTTCATATGCTCGTCTCGCCAATACAAGTTTCTCACTCGCAGCTTTCGCTTCTTCGAGCTTACAGCTAATCTCCTTTGCCTTGTACTTCGTCTCATCCAGCGTGGTTATCAGTTCTACGTTATCAAGTATTTCACCCGAAGCTGAAGACAATTCCATTAGTAATGTATCTTCGAGGTCTTTAAGTAAAGATTTGTTGACGGAAGTTTCTTGAACGAGAGATTCGCGCTGCAGTTCTAAATCTGGTCGCTCCATTTTGACTGTCACGTTGAGAAGTTGTTCCTGAAGTCCTACGAGAGTGACGCCGTAATTAATAATCATCGTTTTACCTGAAACTTCGGGCCCGTAACTTGGATTTGGGAGTTTGGAAGTCATATATAGCCTGAAGTTATCGTCCCATTCTACCTCGGAATCTCCTATTTGAACCGTCTTGATACCATTCCGCTCAGTGATGCGACGTTCTAAAACGTTATCGATTACTGGATCCAAGTGTTTGCCAACATTCTCAAAGAGAAATGGCAGCCCATACTTTACGGCGAGTTCGAGTTGTTTGAGAAAATCTGCATCGCTGAACGTTTTAATCTTCCCAATGAGATTTTTACCTTCGCGCTGCTTGATCCATCTCACGGCTTGCATTTGTGGATCTATACATAGCGGATATCGAGATGCCTTCGTTGTCAAAATACCATTTTGAACACTCAAATCGTCCGTCGGCAAACCCTCGCTCGCCCATTTCCCGAGTTCCACATCCGTCGTCAACAGATTTTCTAAACGGAAAGATGGAGAGACCGGAATATTCCGCGCTTTCACGTCTTCATATAGCGTATCGTACGTAAACTTTTTGCGAAACTCAAACGTGAATGCGCCAGAGTAGGATAAAAATGAGCTCGTCAACAAACAATCTCCTACTAAATTTTTCATACTTTCATCGAGTTCGTTCATTTCTTTTGCCCATCTGACGCGTTCAGACTCCAAGCCTTTCAAAAGCTTTTCAGCTGCAGATAAGCGCGCTTCCATGGTTTCAGCGCTTTCTTTTAATCTCTTCTGGTTCGACGTTTTTTCTTGAAATTGTTCAGTCAGAGACGTGAGTTCCTCAGATAGTTGTTCAACTTCAAGTTTTGTCTTCGCTAGCTCTTTCGTTTTTGTCCGAAGCAATTTTTCAGCAGATGCAGCTGCTGCTCGCTTTGGATTCACCGTCCGAGCGACCTCGTTGTACTTGATCATGGCAAAAACCCACTTGAGGAGACCACCCCCAGCGCTAGAAATTTTCGTCACCTCCTCCGGAGTAAATTTTGAATCTTTCGTGTACGTTTTTAGCTCTTTTGCTTGCTTATCCTTTATGGCATCTTTATCAAATTCAATTAGCGACTTCAAGAAATTAGTATCTGTCATCATCGCTTTTGCGCCTGACCAAGAAACGTTGGGCAGACCTTTCAAGATCATTACGCACTCACAAACTTTCTGAACGGCAATATTCGGCTTTGCGAATGACTTCAATTCAGTAATTTCTTCCTTTTTCAGTGAATTGAGCGCCAATGCCGCAGCCTCCAACGCGGGAATTGCTTTCGCCAAGTCGCTTTCTGCTTCTTTCTTCTTCGTACCTATCGTCTCTTTCTCTTTTTGTAACTCTATTTCTTTTAAACTTGCCGCTTCTTGCTTCGATTTGACATCAGTCGTAGATGCCGTGATTACTTTCAGCAACTCTTCGCATGCTTTCGTCTCACCTTCAACGACTTCCTTCGCCTGGTTGAGGGACTTTTGCATAGCATCAACTTCACTCCCAGCTTGAATCAATTTCGAAGAGCCACCTTCTAAACGGGCTTTCAATTCACCGATTCTTTTCCGGTTCAAACCAAGCATCCTCGAGTAGTTTGCGATAAAGTCCAAATAATTCTTTGGAGTGACATAATTCGATCTATTCAGCTCCCTTTTATACTTTATCGATAGTTCCGTGACGAGTTGGTGCGTATATACCACATGATTTGCAATTGGACCGCGTAAATCTGATGGGATCTCGTCGATTGAGCTCAAAAATGTCGTCGCAACAGATAAAAGTGCTTCGTCCGGCCACGCTGTAAACCAATCAATGACAGTATCGTTTACCAAACCAGGAAAATTCCTACACCTAGAACGCAGTAAATCTCCGGTTGGGGACATGCATAGCACAATGTGTAAGTTCATTCGCGCGCGAGAGATGAAAAAACGCCAAAGTTCTTCTTTAGAATCGCGTACGTTTTCTTTGAGAGCGTCATCTCTGACCGATCGCATAATAACATGTTTTTCGTCATCCGGGTACAGCGCGGGAACTGCACCGCTCGTCAAAATACTGTTGATGTGTTCTAAGAAGCTTTCGTTTGCAACGTGGTTATCTGTGAATAAGAACAATACTTTCTCGTTGTCTACTCCTACTCTAGTGAACAAACGTTTCAAATCTTCTCGAAAAGAGTTCTCATCGTACCCACGTGTCAAAGTGATCTCGAACACTGAACAACCCGCTGCTGCCGCGGCAAGTTTTGCTAAAGACTGTTTCCCAAAGCCACCATCTCCGATAAGGAGCATATGTCCACGCTCTTGTCTCAAAACTCTGTGGATTCGGGTCGCATGCTCGAGAGCATCGTGGAAAAAGACCAAATTCATTTTTTTGTTCGGACCCTCTTTACGTCCGCAACTATCCAGCGCTTTCTGGAAAGTAATTTTAACATCTTCATAGGTTCCCACATCTTTGTATTGAGCTCGCGTTGTCTTCAAAGCGCTCTCGACTGAGAAATCATTCGGCTCTTGCACACCCTCGCTGCATCCATCTTGAACTTCTGGTACTCCTGTATCTTCTCCTTCCATGGTTTCTTCTCCAACGAGTAACTCTGTCCTAAAGTCGGCGAATAAAACCGGATCCGAAAGGGCATGCTTCAATAAATTCTCATCGCAGTCGAAATAATCAATAACGAGAGATCCTATTTTTTGCTTTACCAAATTTCGATCGATAGAGTCTACTAATCGATCATGAAACACCCGCAACACCTCGTTTCGCCATAATCTCACAAACGCACTTTCTGAAGCAATGCTATCGGCACATGATTGACTCATACCTTCAAAGACGCGCGATAAATCGCGGAGGTTGAATATGTAATGAAATTTCGAGGGTGTTGGTGGGAAAGCATCGAGCACATAATCATAAAGCTCGAGAGTAGCGCCGAGAATTTTTTCGCACACCAAGCTGCTAATACACGGTGTCCCGTCATCATTTACGCCAAGCTCGCTGGCCAGCTTTTCGAGAATGCTTCGGTAGATGGCTTTTAGGTTCTCTTCAGACGGTGCCTCAATTTCAAAAATATTGAATAGAGAAGCGAAGCGTGCGTCAACTGTGTTTCGCGCTCCGCCCGGGTGTCCCATTGCACAAATGAAACGCGTATCTTTGACAGTTTTCCAGTTTAGCTCCTTACCGCGATCGTAAAAGCCGTCACGTTCGAGCATAGTTTTTAACAATGCGATGGGTTGTTGCGTTCCGTATAAATCTTCTTTTGGCATGTTCAAATCGTCAATGAATACAATTAATTTTCGACCAAGCGGTGGCCCGTACACATCTTTGGTGCGCTTCTCAATACAATCTTCAATAGCTCGCTGCACATCAAGAGAGCTCGTTCTCGAACTCAAATTCATGGTTATGTAAGACATTTTACTATCGTTGCCTGTCATTTCAGCGAGTACCTTTTCTATAGTAACAGTTTTTGCCGTGCCAGATGCACCTACAAAGAGGATAGGCTTATTTGAGGCGTTACCTAACGTTTGTAATAACCAAGAAGATCTGACGGTATCTGCTGTGGGAATAAGTAGAGATGAAAACGACGAGCGCGCAGCTAACGGAATATTTTCGGCTTTGGATTCCCAGGAGAAGAACGTATCGCTGGAACGATCATAACCATAGTCGTACATTGTACCAGAATCCGGTAAATTGAGAGGACACGAACACGCGGGATCGTAGGTAAGCTTCCGAAGAAACGTGTCAAATTTAATCCTATCTGACTTAATCACCGTGGCGCCAAACGACCACGTCAGAGCAAAGATAGACATTCTCTCGATCTTTCTTGCAAATTCCACTACTTGCTCATCCGGTGCAGTGATATTGCTTTCTCCGAAAGAAATCCCGCGATGGCTTTCTGCATCTTTTGAAGAGAGTGGAAGTAAACTATCGAGGAGAGAACATAGTTGCTCCACATAATTCGACGACGTTCTTTCGATGCTAGAAGTTGGGGGTAGCTCCTCGTCAGAAACACCTTCCAAACAAAATTCTACGAGAGTACCAACGTATTTATCGAATATGCGCGAGAGCACGCTTTGAAGTAGCTCCGTACCCTGTTTTTTTATCCAAGAAGTACAAATCGGTTGAAATCCCAATGTTTTCGGATCCACATAGACCATACCGCATCGAGAAACAGTCGCTGGTGATGCGTGCGCTAGATTAGCAACTTCGAATAGCAATTTGCAATGATCTCTAAGTCTAATGCGTTCGCCGTTGGGTAACGTCAATAGTTTATTATCGTCCATCACGGAGTTCATATTTTCTACCCACACGGCGTCAACGTCACCATCAAAAACGATATAACGAGATTCACTTTCTCTGTTTTCCGGTAGGGGACGATTAGCTTCGCGAAATATGTTTGATAACAGCCCATCAGTCCATTCACGGGTATCTCTGTCCAGCGAGCCATAAAGCTCAGAAACTGATTGCGCCTTTGGATTCAGCAAAATCAACTTGGTTGGTTTACCGAGCGCATCTTGAGCACGGGCGAGAGTTTTAATGATAACTGACTTCCCGCCCCCAGTTTCTCCAACAACCATAGTTGTGTGTCTCGTCAGCATTGTCTCGTATAATTGAATAATCTTATCAACTTGCTCAGAAGGACCGGTAAGAACCTGATACCCGCTATTCTCTAAATCTTTCTCCACGGCGTCGTTCAGATTTGGATACCGAACGCGCGGACAATCCATTCCTGGGAACAAGTCATTTATCAAACCAAGAAATAAAGGAGCATCTTCGAACACAAATTTCGGCAAATTCATATCTCTCAGTGCGCGCATTAATACGAGCTGTTCATCGAGTTCTGGGGATTCTCTCTTCAAAGCTCCGGCCATGATGAGCACCGATTTCAAAGCTCTCAAACCAAAATCATAATGAGATTGCTTCGAAAGTTGCTCTTTTGCGAGCTTGTACAAGACTGTCATCTTCTTCGCGAGTTCTTTAGCACTGTCGAAACCTTCTGAGAATAGCATGATTTCGCAAATTTGCTGAAGATCCGGAACGATCATCTGAACTGGGCGGAACAAAGCTTTCAGATTATCCGGCAACTCTGTTCTGCCGGCGTATCCAGGGTTCATGGTGATAAAAATCCCTGTCCTAGAGTCTAAAGCGATGTCCTTGCCTTCAAAGTTGAAACGCTTTGCGTTTGTTTTCAAGCTTTCCTGGATGAGGTGGATTTGGGATGATACCACACTGAGCACTTCGGCGTCAATTCTATTAAACTCATCGAAACAACCCCAAGCGCCACACTGTACGAGACCAGTAAAGATAGCCCCCATCGCTTTGTAATCTAGTCCTTCTCCACAGTTGAATACCACGCAAAGCAATGCCATAGACTTTGCTAAATCCTTTGTAGTTTCTGTTTTACCCGTCCCAGCAGGTCCAGCCGGGGCGCCCCCAAGCCGGTACGTCAATGCCGTCGTGAGTGTCATATAGCATCTATCGGTTAGGCCCGTAATTACTAATCGTCCATTTAGACCCATATATTCGTATCCATATAAAAATTCTCCGGAGCACTGGTTGATTACGATGTCATCTCGCTTTTTATCCCATTTGAAGCGAAGCTGAGATTCCCATGCAAACTCAGATTCATCTAGAATCGAGTCTCGGACAAAGCTTTCTATGATATCGCGAGCGTGTACGTCGATTATAATCATAGTATTCACTTTCTTCCGCTCCAGGTTTGTTAAATCAGAACGTACGAGCTTAGTAAGATCTGCTAGCTGCGCCGTCAGTTTTTCTGAAAGTAGCTTCATCGCCATCTTATCTTGACCGTTCTTGACGCGACGAAAAACATCGATAACCTCCCAAGTCCACCAAATCTGAGAGCCGACGAGCGCAACCATACCTAATTCCTCCAGTATCCATGTTGTACGCGAAGATGCGTTGACATACCTCCGAATTCCTTTCTTGCATATCTCTTTCAGCGTGATGCGCATGGCGCTTTCAACTTTTCTCATCCAAACTTCGACCGGTAAACCTAAAACTTGAACCGGCTCAGAGAGCTCGAACGACTCGCCTTCGCTACTCATCAACCCAATGATGGATTCATCGTTTGGACCAAAGATCAGTTTCGCGCAGTTATCGAAGAGCTTCAGCATGTGCTCTTGAACAAGCGTTGGATCAGAGGTGCCAAGTATGGACAAGAGCTCGTCGTCAGAAATGAAGAAAAATCTCGGGAACGCATCGCGCTTCGTGTTCAGATATTGAGATAGCGACTTTTGACAGGATTCCAATTGCAAAGAGAGTTCTTTTAAATGGTGCAATCGCCCTTCAACTCTGCATGATTCTAGTACCTTCGATTCGAGATTTTCTTGCGTGCTTCGCATAATTTCTCTCCAGGCAAGATCAATTTGGTCGAATTGGTCTGCTTCACGGGGAAGTTGAGCCCGGATATCATCGGCTCCACAAAAAATTGATTGTAAATACAACCATTTGCGTTGAGTCCCAATCCACGCCTCTAACACGTCCGAAATATGAGCCAAATTATACTCCCAACTCTGAACGGTGTCTTGGAATGGTGCCGCGTGTTTAGATGCCGACATTGATTGAAGCGTCAGGCTTGAATCTTCCAGCGAAAGTGTGATATCATCAACGGAGCAAAGGATCAGAGTCTTCTCGCGGGTCTCTTTTGATTCTCGTGCGAGCGGCCGCAAATCAAATTTGGCGTCCTCCCACTCCGCACTAAGTTTGATCAAATCATCCTCGATTTTCATTTCTCGTTCGGCTCTGTTCGTGATATCTCTGACATGTTGTGCATGTTCATATAGTCGAAGCTTCAACACGTCCTCTAGGGATACGGTAGTCAATGCGATCGATGTCTTCGCCAATCTTGCCAACTCTTCCCAGTGCCTTGGACGCATTGCCGGTGACTTGAGAGTACAAAACAAATCAAGAGTCTCTTCAAATAATGCTATGCTCTTTTTAATGCTCATGATCAATTCGAATGTCTTGGAACTTTCAGTGATATTTGTTTCGCAATCCCTTTTGGACTCTTCGGCAATTGCACGCAGTTTTTCAATATCGATAGCATCCCATAACACGCGCGAATGAACTTTAACTTTCGAATCAAATCTTTCGATTACTGCGTAACAGCTCATATATTCTTCAATATTTTCTCGCAACTCTTGCAAACTTGAAACCGAACGTGGGGGAAATTGGAACGCTTTTTCAGAGTCACGCAAGGCTTCGCGCCGATTGCTTAAATCAACGATTTTCGTTTTAAACTCGTTTAATTTCAAAGCTCCAGCGTGTAGATCTAGTAAACTTTTATCAGATGCTGGTCCATTTTTTAGCATGTCGTTTCGCGTTTCTTCGCACGCACTCTCAAATTCATTCAAATCGTTACGCAATTGATCTTCATACTTCATCCGAACGTGCCTGGAGTCCACATCCACTCTTTCAATCTTCTCCTCGCAAGCTTTCCAATTCGCCAACGTGTCTAAGGCGGCATTCATATCCTCACAAATGGCGTCGATTTGTGTTGTAGATGATGGCGTCGATGGTGATAAGGACTCCTCTGGTCTCACACGAAGGCGGAGTTTGACCCTGTCTTTAATTTTCAGAATATTTATTTCGGTCTCCCAATCTATACGTATATCTTGAACCAATCTCACAAACACTTTCATTTCATCCAAACTTGACGGAACTGCGTCCATCACATCGTTCACATTTTGAAACTTTGAATTCATTTCCGATAGATAATTACGGTCCTGCGCGGCTGAAATGCGAGAAAGCTCTTTGATCCAGATGTCGCATTCTTGAGCGATCCCGTCGATGAGTGGCGTTGCATCCATATTTGCACAAGAAATGATCAAATTTCGTTTCGAATCCGCTAATGCTCTACTTTTATATTGATTGAACAAAGCGAACGATTCGTCGAGCGGTGCAAATTCAAGACCAGAAAGATCTGTGAACATCTGCAGAGATTCTTCACGGGCTTTCGTGTTCACCGCGTGCTGAAACTTATCCCAACTTTCGACATATTTCACAATTTTCCGCGAAAGTCTTTCAATGGCGCGGTGTGAAGCAACCAATGATTTGTTCAATACGATAGATGACTTAAGATCACGCGCGAATGTAATACCAAACGTATCGCCTTCTTTTTCGTGGACAGAAGTGTCTGCCGTCACGAGGATATTGTCATTCTCTAAACCGCCTGAGATGCAGCGGTAACCGTCGTAATCCTCATCGCTTACTTCATCATCATCAACGCACTGGGTTTGCAACACTTCGCGACAAGTTCCGTGCATCCATCTAGTAAACTTTGATCCTATCTTCTGCATCGAATCGACGAATGAGTTCAGTCGAGTGGTAATTTCTTCCAAAGACGGAGATATGACTACGTCTTGCGAGCATAATTTAATTGTACATCGAAAATATGCAGCATTCGCACCGTCACGACGAGAGATAAAATCCCTTCGAAACGAGCGTAAACTTGAGCATATGGCTCTGACGAGAGCGCGATACACGCTTCTCTCAGAAAATTCGTAAAATGCTTGCATTTCTGGAGCCTTTTTGGATCGCGTACCAATGACGCAAAACTCTATATCTGATAAAAGATTCGAAACTTCCTTATACTTTCCTACTGCTCTTTCCATGATTTCATCGCGCGTACGTTCTAATGTACCCATCACATCGTCTAATTCTGGCAACACCCCAATATCACCTTCTGCCTCGTCTGTGTAGGACGGAGAGAAAAAATTCAATTCCGATATCGTTTCCGTAAGCTCTTTGATCGATTTCGAGATACGCCTGACTTCAAGTACTGATTTTTCAAAGGAATCGATCGCACATCGCGCCGAATGAACGAATGTGTTGAAACCTAGCGCATTCCAGTTCAATTTCGAGCAACCCGGCTCAAAGGCTTCTTCCACTTCGATCAATTTTTCCTTGAATAACGCAAACTCTTGGAATGTCAAACCAGACGTAACCCGCGAATACTCCGAGCATACATCTTTCAAATTATTCAGATGGGATCGATAAACATCTTCTTGAAGAACAACAGCTTTCGCCGCTGACGGGATCTCGTGTCCTAATTGCGAAATACTCTTGGCTTCGCTTATTAAAACGGATAAATTTTCGTGGAAATTTGGACGAAACAAAGGCACTGACGAGTGCGGAAGCCTTCCATTCACCCCGAGAACCTCTGTAATAGGATCCTTTATCAGAATAAAGGATCGCAGACTAGCTGCAGATTCATCAACGACTGTAGAGCTCCAATCTCGAACCAGCTCTTTCTCATAATCTAAGACAGTCTTGGAAAAATGAAGATACTTGTTCTCGATATCGAGAGCGGCCGCGCTTTGAATATCCTCTCCAAGAGATGTAAACTTAAATATACGCATAGTTCTTCTAACTGATACAAAGAGAGCACGGGACCATGCAATTTTACCACTCACGCTAGGCTGATTGCGCAGCAATGGAACATTTCTTCTTTGTGTGTGAAAAAAATGTTGGGTTTGATCGATTTCTCTACCAAACTGGTCCAAAATATCACGCGTCGTATCTCTCATCTGTTTATTCAGAACATCTCTTACTGGAGAAGTTCGTAAAGAAGAATTTTCACGATGGCCATTGGCGTCTCTTGCAGTACCTAGCAATTCTGAGTTCATCGGAATTGATGGAATATTGAACATAGTTCGAAAGCTGTGAAGCAATTCAAAGGCTGCTTTGGCGGATGTGGAATTTTTAAACGATTGGTCAATGAATGATCTCACTACTCGTTCAATTCGGACGCGATCTCCATTAAAGACTTGAACAATATCGGCCCAGTCTTCAGCTTTTGATGGATCAAACGCGTTGAATGAGCAACGATTAACTCGGTTGTTCATATTCGAAACTCGTCTCACTGCGTCGTCAAAACCTACTTGATCAAGCGTCACCGCTCGGAACTTGGGACTTAGAAAGGTTTGAAAATCTAACGATGCCGAAAGCATTTCGCCCAAATCGTCGCACACACGCGCAATATGATCAGTTCGAGAAAATAGTCGTTCGCGGTCGAACTCCCATCTTGTGTCGCGATTGGAACGCTCTATACTTTCGCGCACTTTTAAATAATTTGTCTTCCAGCTCCGCAGTGCTAAAGATGCATCTCGTAGCTTCTCCGATAACGTAAGATTACTATTATCCTGAATATCGGCTATGATTGGATGTAGACTTGGTGAATGTTTGATATTTGCTGTCGTCGATGTTGTCAGCAATGAGAGATGATCAGCGTGATCTTCTGCTCTATCTTTCGTAATTCCATCGTCTTCACGAGACTCCGTTAAAACCATCTTTGGGTCAATTTCAGAGTTTATCCTCAATGATAACTCGTCTGCTATTCGACCCATGAGCTGTCCCATTCGATCATCATTAGAGTAATAACGCGAAATTATCCAAACTAATCTGAGTGCTTCAAGCGTCGGTTCTAAGCAATTAGCAATACGTTTGAACGAGCCGCGCGAGATGGTCATAAAATGCCCTTCCAACGTAGCGAGAAATTTCACATTCTCCTTCGATTGAGCACACAGAGCTTCAAGGTTGTCGCGCAAATATCGAAACTTAGTGAGCGTTTGATGTGCTTTTGAGAGCTGCTCAGGGTCTTCTATCATCGCAGAGTGTATTGAATCTTCTAAGCTTTGCTCGGTTTTTTTCATCTCTTGGCAAGTCAGCTGTTCGTAAAGTGTGTGTCTCTCCACGTTTCGTTCTTTCCACCTCTCTATTTCTCGAAGCGGGCCCGTCGTAGTCGTCTTCATCGTCGTCTGCGCTATTTCATTACTACTCTTACTCCTACTGCTACCACTGCTATGAATACCATTTCCACCGTCGTTAATCGTGATATCGAGGTCGCGTTTTATGAAGGAGGATATAACGTCCGACCACTCCGTGATACAGTCAATCAAGCGTCGCGCGTTCGTTTGCGCTGCTCGGTTCCCATACCCGGACGTTTTTTTGCCCTCCTCATCCTTCTTCTCTCTTTCCACCGGTGGTTGAAGATCTGGCGCTCCATCTGGCGCTTCGCGATGCAGTTTCTCTGTATCTCCCTCTTGTTCTTCTCCATCTCCGCGCTCCGCGGCCATCGCGCGCGCGTCTTCACGTTTCTTTTTTCCGGGGTCAATATCTCTCTCTACCAGAAGGGGAGTTTTGGGTCTCATTCCTTTTCGTCCACCTTCGAGTATTTTTGACCACGCTCTAAAAATAAACCATCGTCTCCTCAAAACACTTCTTTTTCTTTGTTTGACCGTTTTCTCTTCTTCATTATTTTAATCGCGGGCGTAGATTGATGATGGACGACGATAGACCAAGACACATCGGGGAGAGCATCGATGCATACATCCGTACGCACAAAATCGATGATTTGTTCACTCGGATGTTATCTGCGACGCTCACCGAGAGGCCAGACAACGCGCGCGAATATATCCGAAAACTCTGTTCCAACGACAATATCAAAGAAGAAAACGACACGACGAAGATGATGAAGGAGGAGAGCGACGACCGTAGAAAAGAAGAGCAGGAAAAGAAAGAAGACGACGACGATAGAGAAGAAAGCGAGGATGGTGCTGTCAAATCTAAAGTCACAGTCAAGCATTCCGATGAAAACGCGAGCTCATATTTGAACGAAACTTTGGGCGTATCGCACCTTTTTGCTCTTCTCTCCGATGCGCTCGTTGAGAATGCAATGTCACACCAAGATCCACTCGAAGCTCTTTCGAATACGATTCTTAAACTTCGCAGCAGCAACGTGGAGGTAGAAAATGCGACGCAAAAAACCGATAATATCCTAGACGAGGGAACGAATGACTGGGAGAATGTAAGCATCGCACAGCAGGCGCCGGCTCGCGTCGAAGACGAGGAAGGATGCCGGGATGAACCAAGTGAACACGAGGAGGATGAAACAGAAGAGGAAGAGGAGGAAGAAGGATCTCACGAAAACGCCGAAGAGAGCAGTGAGGACGATCATGAGATCGTGGATATCGTGAGCGAATTGCCATCGTCGACATCGACGACGTTGAATAACGGTCAATCATCTCAGCGTCCAGCATTTCGTCGCCGTCAATCCGTCTCTGCAGAATGTATTGACCGAAGTCAACTGCTCATGCAAATGAAAGAAAACGAGTCCATCGAGAGCATAAAAAGTCTTGGAGACAAGAAAGATGCATCACACGATAAAAAAATGGACGATACTGTTCCAGGTAAGGAAGCGAAAAACGAAGGCGTAGCTGCCACAGAAATGGAACGAGAAGTTCTGTTGAAAATCATCTCCGCGTCTCCACTTATGTCTCGTCTATCCATCCAAATTCAAAAAGAGCTCGTCAGCAATTTGAGAAAAGAGCGTGCTTTCAATAAAGGCGATAGTATCATTGATCAAGGTGGTACAGCTAACTGTTTGTATATTTTGGAGCAAGGTGAGTGCGAAGTCTTCAAGACTGTTTCAGAAGAGGAAGGCGCTAAGAAAGTCAATGTAGTCGAACCAGGAACGTGTTTTGGCGAGCTCGGATTATTACACGATTGTCCACGTGCAGCTTCAGTAATTTGCTCATCCGATGATGGGGCTGTAGTTTGGAGTCTCGATAGATCCATTTTTAGAAAGCTCGTTATGTTTGCTGGCGCATCTGAACGGGTAGATTGAGTGAAATCCAACAAGGTGTTTCGTCTTGAACCACGCGTTAATTACTATTTTTTTAATTCTACAATACATACAACGTTCTAATGCAACGAGACTATCATTTTCGATCGCTTGCTATTGATTGCATGAGTGTCGCCGATCTTCTTTCAGCAATCTCAAGTCTACGTTTGTAGTCGTTTGCTTCAGTTTCTGATCTCCTAAGTTGTACCCGAAGTTGGGCCAACACTTTCCGATCCGAATCTGTCCCGCCACCAACGCCAGCAGATGCTCGCGATACTGCAGAACTGATCACTGACGTCGAATTTCCAACAGTCGATTGATTCCGTTTATTCTGATTACTTAAAAGCACCTTTGCTTCTGATAATTCTCGAGTCAAACGCGCTCTCTCTGCTCTCAACATTGTTAATTGTTTCGATTCAGACGCTTTTGGAGACGACACAGTAGCTTCGCCAGCGTTTCCTTGTCGCGCCTGTGCGATAAGGTTTTCTCTCTGCTCCCTGGCGAGATCCAAGTCTTCTTCTAACGCTTTGATTTTCGTCTCCGCCGCTCGAAGCTTAGCGGTTACCTTTGAAAGCTCGAACGATAAATTCTGAACTTCCTCATCGCCAGTCTCTAATATCACCAACGCCGAAGGCGTACCCGCATGTTCGCTCTGCTTTTTCTGTTGTTCTTTCAAGAGATCTTTTTGCAGTTGCGTGATTCTTCGTTGTGCTTTTTCATCTTGTCCAGCAAGAGCAGTTCTCATTATTTGCAAATTTCTATGCGCTTCGCTCAACTCTTCGTTCCGAGTCTTCAAGTCTCTCGATAGTTCCGCGTTGTTCTTTTGTACTGCACCGAGCGTTGTTGTAAGCGTTTTCTGTACATCTTCGTTGTGTTGATCGGCTTCGCGTTTCATGTGTTCGATTGTACCTTTCAGACTTTCGATAAATTCGTTCGCTTCGTTTTGTTTTTGAACAATTTCATACAATCTCTCCGTCGCACTCTCTACGGCGCGTGCGATTTTCTCGTCCGCCCTTTCTTGCATTTGTTGTGCGGTCGTTTCCTCATCGTTGTTGTCTTCTGAGATGCCGAGCTCTTCCGCTTCTTCCACGGCGTCTCGAAATTCGCCATTGTCGATGACCGAGAGCGGCTCGCAAACGTCAAACGTTCGCTGTTTCCACATCTCCGCTACTCTGTTCGATTCCTCCACGGCTATTTCGTATTCCTCCGTTCTCGCTTTCACTTCCTTTTCTAACTTTTTCGCTTTCACTTTCCATGAAGACAGCTCTTCGTGCATTTCCTTAACGTTCAATACAATCGGCTCGGGTTTCTTTTCCGTTAAGCTCTCGATTTCCTCTCGCAACTTTTCATTTTCGACTTCTACTTCTGCCGTGGCTGCCGCGAAGCTTTTGTTCAAAGCTCCCGTACTCGCGGACATGATGTACTCTCTCTCTAACTCTAATATATTTTTCTTCATCTGTTGCACCTCTTCCAATTGTAATCGCGCTCTCGCTTCGTCTATCAACTTGGCATCCGCGACGCGTTGTCTCTCTCTGGCGACGGCATTTTGCAGCTGATAATCATCGCCGCCCGTGCCTTCATCACCGCCACCGAACCAGGACGAGAACATGTCTTCTTCTTTGTATTCTTCTTCTTCTTCTTTTTGTTGAAGATATGATTTGATTTTTGTGTTTTCTGAGGAGTTTTTTGTTTTGCACCCTATAAGTCGAAAACACCTTTGAGTGAAAAAGATAAACACCTATGCAATGAAAAAGAAATAAAGGAATATCAATCCATTGTAGGAGCATTAACTTGGATTGCAACTTTTGCGTCAAAACTGTCTCGCACCTAAAATTCAATAAATAGGACTTCATATTGAATATGGTGTGCATACGACCGGCAACCGTGGAGGATCTGGCCGCCATGCAGCATTGCAATCTCATGTGTCTCCCGGAGAACTATCAGATGAAATACTACGTCTACCACGGTACGTCTTTTCTTATTTCTGTTGTCTCTTCTTTCTTTGACATCGCGTCGTCACCGTCTTCATCTCACTCATTTTGTGTCACATCGTCAACGTAAAATAACGAAGAAGTACTGACGAGAAAGTTTACACCACCTTTACTTTAATAAACAGCCGTTTCGTGGCCGACACTTTTACACGTCGCGGAGGATCGCGGGAAAATAGTCGGATACGTTCTCGCCAAGCTCGACGAGGAGTCTCCCAAAGTAGCTAAAGGACACATCACCTCGTTATCGGTTCTCAGGACGCATAGAAAATTAGGCATAGCCGCAAAGTTGATGATTGCCGCGAACGACGCGTTAATGACCACGTACAAAACAGAAAGTTGCTCGTTACACGTTCGCGTTTCGAACAAAGCTGCGCTCCATTTATACGTGGACACGTTAGGATACGAAAATACGGGTACGGAGAAGGCGTATTATGCGGATGGAGAAGACGCCCATAACATGCGCCTTACGTTCAAATACGGCTTGAAGGATCAAGGATTGACAGATGACGAGATGAAAGTGCTGGAGAGGTTGGGTTTGTTAGACGTGAAGTGAATTAAAAGCTGCGCTATTAGCCTTGTTGTAAAATAGATACGTGTTTTAGAAGAAGAATCACCTGCTCTCAGAAAATTCGTTCGTAACCAAACAATTTACACGTCAAAAGTCAGTAACAAACACGCACAGAAGAAAACACTGGGGTGCATTTAGATAGATGGATAGATAGAGACGCGCGTTCTCAATATTATCTAATAACGCTTCAAATACTAATGTCTGCCTTCGAAGAATTCGGGATTTGTCCAGAGCTCATCACTTCCTGTGAAGAGAACGAGTGGAACATTCCGACGGCGGTTCAAGCCGAAGCGATGCCGTTAATTTTGACCGGCGGCGACGTCTTGGTGGCTTCGGAAACCGGGAGCGGCAAGACTGGCGCGTTTGGATTACCGGTTTTACAAATCGTCCACGAAGTTCTCGTCGAGCGCATGAAGAACGAAGTAGTGCGTGGAAATCATGGTGGTGGGAACGCCGGTGCGGAAGCACTAACGAAGCAGACAAAAACGACGAAGAAGCAAAAGGTGGCAAAAACAAACGAAGAAGGAACGAAAAAGATACCGCGATTATCGAGCACAGATCGAAACGCACTTTTTGCTATAGACGAAGAAACCTCAAATGGACTTAAAGCCGAATGCAGGGCAAAGCATGCGTGGGCAGGCGCGAGATGTACAACGGGGTATTGCACTTCTGGGAACAACAACAACGACGACAACAAAAAGAAGCACGCCAAAGTAGGATACGAGTGTTCCGTCTTGGACGACGGTTTAGTCAGGCTTGGATTTAGCTTTGTCAATGCCTCTTTGGATGGATTAGGAACAGACGCGTCCTCGTGGGGTTACGGAGGAACTGGTAAGAAGTCCCACGGTAAGAAATTTGAAGATTACGGAACAAAGTTTGGAAAAGGCGACGTCGTCACGTGCATGTTGAACTTGGAAACCATGGAAATTTCATACGCGCTCAATGGAACAGAATTTCCGAAACAGAGCGCCGTTGCGTTCAAACTTAAGAGAAACTCCAAAGATGGACAGGACGTATACTTTCCTGCAATATGTGTGAAAGACGCTGAAGTGGAAATGAATTTTGGGAGCACGCCGTTGAAATTCCCTGACCTTTTGAAAAGAAACGGTTTCGTATCGTGCGCCGAATGCGAGGAGCAAAACATCAAATCATTCGTAGAAGCGTCGCAGAACAACAATAGCAATACTAGTAAAGGCGATGGATCAATGGCAAATAAAAAACCACTCGCGATAATTCTGGAACCGGTGAGAGATTTGGCGGAACAAACGCAAGATGTTTTGATCTCCTTCAAGAAATATTTGAAAAATCCTGAAATCGAGTGCGCTTTATTTACCGGCGGTGGCGTCGACGATAAAAAACAAAGAAAGTGGCTCGCCGAAGGCTGCGATATCATCACAGGCACGCCGAGTAAAATCGTCGATCTCGTCGAAAAAGGGGTCATCGACGTTTCGAACGTCAAATTCTTCATTCTTGATGAAGCTGATCGCTTGGTTAGCATGGGAAATCAGTCAGCAATTCTAAAACTCGCCGAGCAATTACAAAAATTCAACGGGAATGATGTTGGTATCGATCGATTGCAGACGCTCATGTTTTCTGCAACTTTGCATTCACCGGAGATAACGCGTCTCGCTGGTAAGCTTTGCGTAAATCCAACTTGGGTCGATTTAAAAGGGAGAGACGCCGTCATCCCGGATTCCGTGCACCACGCGTGCGTTCGCATAGATCCGACAAACCACGATGAAAATGAGAACATTAGAGGTTTGAAAGAGTTCATCTCAACCGATGGAGTACACGTGTTTGATAGCGATAGTAACGACACGAAATCAAAGTTATCCGAAGCTATCAAAATGCTCAAACCTCGCGTCTTGAAAGAGTTGATTGATACGCATTCCATCACAAAGTGCATGATTTTTTGTCGAACAAACTTCGATTGCGATAATCTTGCCAACTTTTTTCATAAGTGTGGATACGATAAATCGGCTAATTTGCAAACTTCGGCGTATTCCTGCGCAGTATTGGGTGGCGCAAAATCCATGGATGAACGCAGAGCAAATTTATCAGCTTTTAAAGCTGGAGAAATCAAATTTCTCATTTGTACTGATGTTGCGGCTCGAGGTTTAGACATCTCAGGTCTCCCGTTCGTGATCAATATGACTTTACCAGATCGGAGTGAAGATTACGTGCACAGAATTGGTCGTGTCGGTCGTGCCGACTCCATGGGATTGGCAATCTCGTTGGTCGCCGCGAATTGCGAAGAAAAGGTGTGGTTTTGCACGAAGAAAGGGTATAAGCCATGGCTTAATCCGACGAAAAACGACGTGAAACCCAACAAACAAGGCGGTCACACGACGTGGCTGGATGAATCGCACGCGCTCACGGAGATTGAGCGAAAACTTGGGAACTCGACGGTTGAGTCTCTCGGTGAGAATTACGCAATACCGGATCACTTTGGAACTATGGAGCAATACGGCAAGACTAAAAAAATCACCGTAACAATAGATGAGGAACAGATACGAAGATTAGAAATGTATGCGCCCAATGTGCGCGCTTTGGCCGATTTAGAAGCTGAAGTTTCGTTGAGCTATTGGACGCTGAAAAGAAAGTTCAATCAAATGACGTGAAAAGAAATAGGTTCCGCAATATAAATGAAAACATTGAAAACGCAATGTTACAACAAGCTGCTAAGTTCTTACGAAACTGACATCATTTCGCTGGCCTTCTCTTCCTAGGTGCTCTCAGAGGCGCAGGAGGCGCAATTTTCTTGTTGATTTCACTCAGAAATTTATCCCGCTCCTCCTTCGTGTAGGATTGCCCCCCTTTTTCCATGTGTTTCTTTTCTTTTTCTAGCAACATCGATCTCGCTAAGCAGTAATGCGGCATTGGGCTCTTTTCCCATGCTATTCTCCCTTCCTTTGTGGCTTCTTCGCCGTAAAAATCAGACCTCTCCGACATGCATCTCTTACAATCGTCTGGATTATCGGTGTGACATTCTTCTATGCACGGTTCCTTAAACGAAGCTAACTTGTGTCGAGCAAATCTCTGAAACATTAACCACTCCGCTTGGTCTCTCTCGCCGTACGGTTGAGGGCATCGGTTGTGGTAATGATACGGAACACCCTGCGCTTCTGAAATTTGCATGCCGTACAATTTTACTTCCGTACAAACGTTGACCGCCAAAATTAATCCAGTCCACCCACTTGTTGGCGTGTAATCGCCGGCGTTGAAACCTCCCGGTAAATTATCGAACGAATTCGACAATTGGTATGCCATTTCTCCGACGTAATTTACGAAACTCGAAGATAAAAGATAAAATTTCTCGTCTTTTCCTTTCTCTGCGCGGCGCTTGATGTAATCTTCGAGCGCTCCTGCTCCTCTCATGTTCCACAAGATAACTTCATCTTTCGATTCTCTAAAATCTAACCATTTTGAATTTACCAATCTAAACGTTGTTTTTGTCCCGACGCGATTTTCTAAACCCTTCGTAGGTGCTCCGTTGAATCGTATGACGACGTCGTGGGAATCAATCTCCTTCCCGTTTTGCCCGTACGCCAACATCCCGGAGTTTCCCACAACGGCGCAACTTTTATACGGCTTTTTGGAGACGACATCTTTTAAAGGCACACCGGCTTGTTCCACAGATTTGCACGTACCGATAACTCGCATTGGCGGTACTTTACCCGGTAAGAACACTTTAATGTTCCCATCTTCGCACGTTTTGCGAAGTTGCTCTTTGTTCGTCGTGAAGTCGCCTTCAAACTGTAAAGGAATGTCAACTTTTCTCGAAGACGGAAGCTTTTCGCTCGATTTACTCTTGAACGAGAAGATGTTCGGACCTTCCTCGCACGTTCTGCCGCGCCACAATTTCAAGCACTGACACTTGTTGTTCACGACAATCCCTCTCTTGTTGCAGTTGGAAGGAGAAGAAGAAGAAGAAAGAGAAGAACTCCCCTCATCATTTCTATTATTGTGCGCAATAACATCATCTTCGTCGTCGTCTTCGATTTGACCCACGTGTCCGTAACTCTTGGCAATCGATGTTCGATGTTGATCGTGTAAAGAAGAGAAGTGATGATGTGCGAAGGTGGATATTCGGCTCTCTCCTCGCTTCGTTTGCGGGTGCGACTCGTGATTTTGATGGTAAACCAGTGGGGCGAGAAAAGAAACGAAAGCTAACAACATCACGTATCGTCTCGTTCTCTTGGCTTCCCTTCGACTCGAAAGAGACGACACAGACGACGACGGTGGTGGCTTCATCGCTTATGAGATATACTTTTTAATACATACTCTATTTAAATGCGGTTTGATTTTATTTTATTTATCTGTTTACAAGTTGAGCTTGCGCATGGCTGAAACCCATCTATTCGGCGAACCAGCTGCAGGCGAGGGGATTTTGACATCGTTATAATTCGTCATCTCAGTGAACGTTGGACGATTGAGTAAGCCGTGGAGAAACTCTTCTGGCGTTAAATCTAAATCAGACCCAAAAGTGGCGGCATCAGCGAGACTGTCGTGCCTGGCGATGACTTCATCGTTCCAGAACTTACTCATGTGTCGCAATCCGGCGTCGCATGCGATGGTCACAATCACCTTCCCTTCGCCGAGTTCGCGAGCGCACATGAGTGCTGAAACTAAGTTCACTGCACTAGAACTTCCTATAAAGAGCCCATCTCTAGCACACAACCACCTGGACATTGCCACGGCTTGCGCGTCAGTTACTCTGTACGCCCCATATAACTTCACCGAACTCCCCGCCTGAGGTTCTAAAACGAGCGCGTTGTTTTTCGTAATTCTATTTATACCGACGCCTTCAGTTATGGTATCGTACGGGTTACGTTTTCTCGTGCCTTCTCTTTCGACGTTGGAAAACATGACACCTCTGGTAACTTTATTAAACACTCCAGATCCTTGCGGGTCGGCGGCGAAGCACTTTATACTGGGTTGCATTTTTTGTAAGTACGTCGCGACGCCGGCTAGAGTACCGCCGGTGCCAGTGGCGCACACGAAAGCGTCCAATTTCTTTTCATTATCAATCATTTGTTCATATATTTCTTTCCCAGTACCATTATAATGCGCTCTAAAATTTGCCAGATTTTCGAATTGATCCGCGAAATACCCGGAGCCCTCTCCAAACTGCTCGTTACTTTCCTCCGCCCTCCGTTTCGCCACGTTAACAAAATGGTCCGCGTGCGTTATCGAAACCGGACGCACTCTTTCAACTGTCGCACCGTATGCTAAAACCTGAGCAGACTTCTCTGTGGCTGCATCGTCTGGCATAACTACGTGACAATTTAATCGTAATACCGATGCTACCATGGCCAACGAAACGCCCGTGGATCCAGCCGTACCTTCGGTGACTAATCCTCCTTTGTTCAATTTTTTACGTTCCATGGCTTCTTGCACTATTTGCAACGCTACTCGGTCTTTTACTGAGCCACCGGGGTTGTAAAACTCACACTTGGCGTAAATCTCGCATTTTGTCATCTCCGACAGAGATAGAACTTTCACTAACGGGGTGTTTCCGATAGAATCGAGCACAGACGAGTGTATTGATGTTTCGTCGCGTGTTGTTGTTGTATGCACTTTCTTCTTCTCCTTCAAATTCTGCTCTCGTGCTTGTTGTTGTTGTTGTTGTAACGACTTTGGGATGACGCTGTTTAAAAAACTCAAACTTTTTTCTCCGTGGTGCTTCCTTATCTGATGCATGTAATACAATGCCAACGCACAACACGATCCTGCAACTACTACTGTTGATGCTATCGATGACGTGGATGCTCCATCGGTGGTGCGATGGTCCGGCATCGATTTTTTGTTACACCAAAAATTAGGTGTTTTTGAGTGTTGTGTTTGATGTTTGACAGATTTGTTGTGATTTGTTGCTCTTTTTTCAATTCTCTCGCGTCTATCCCGTCTCCATCCCTAAAAGAGGAACGAGCACGTGAATATATTTATTACGTCGGGAAAACGTGTTGCGAGTGTCAGAGTTCGCGCGCGCCTTTTAATATCACCGCCTCTTCTTCTTCTTTATCATCATCATCTTCTGCTCCTGCGTCTGTAGACCACACCGACAACTACGCCGACATACCGTTTTATTACCTAACAACAAACCAGTTTCTCTCTTTTTAGTCGTGAATGTTGCTCAAAGGCACCTTCAGTACTACTACTATTACAACTGCTGCGCTGCGCAAACATAACGAACGCGCAAGAGTGCACTATTTTCTGAAGAAGGAAGAGGAGAGAAATAGACGTTGGCACTCGTCGTCGTCTTCAGTCTCGTCCTCGTTGCGCCGGGTTGAGGAAAGAGTCCGAGTGAAAAAGCTCCATCGTGAACCCCTAGGAGGAGCAGGGAGAACACCAAAAGCGAGTACCAACGACTTGGTATTTTCCGTGAGCGACGACGACGATAACAACAAACGCGAAGAGGGAAAAAGAAAAGTTATGTATGATTTCTGCGTGACGTATCCGTGGGCAATAATGGTGGCCGGGAGCGGCGTCGCCGGTTTCGTGCTGAAGCGCTCCATACCTTCACTCGCGAGCGGCTTGGTGCTCGGCGCGTTGCTTTTCTTGTTCGCAAATAAGAGTTTACAACAGTGGCAAGAAAATAGACAAACTCGGATATACACGTTCTTGTCACTTTGTGTGACTGCGTTATTGATGGGTATAATGGCACCAAAGTATATTTTGCGAAACGGAGCATTTTTCCCGAGCGGGATGTTAACCATAGGAGGAGGGATTGTCGGTGTATACTACATCATCCTTTTGCTCGTCGGGGGAAACGCAGCACTTGGAAAGAAGAACAAGAAGCAAGAGTAGCGCATACTTTACGTGATGTGAGAATAAATGAACGTTTTTTTACACTTCTCAGCGCGTGCGCGAAGCGGCAAATATAAATTGATTCATGTCTAAGGTCACCGAATTTGTTTTTGCCACGTCGAATTGCTCGAAGACTTTCTTCGCTGATGTTAAGAATAAAACCAACGCTATGAATTCAGGCACTCCAATTTTGTTTTCACGAGAAGGGTCGAACGACTTGCAAGCTTCTTCGATGGCACGACTGTCACACTCGCCAAAACCCATCGAACTTAATGCTCGGAACACCTCCGCTTTACCAAGTTTTCCATCCTTGTTCACGTCGAACTTAGCAAATTCAGATTGCGTCTTTTCTAAGAAGTTGTTCAAAGACACGTATTCGCTAAAATCGAGCGTCCCGGTGCCTCGCGTCGAATGCAATTTGATTAGGAGTGATATCGTTTGCAGACTAAAGAGTAAACCGTGAGAACCTAAAGCTCGCTGCAATTCAGTCGGAGATATGATTCCCGAGTTGTCCGCGTCGATCATTTTGAAGTTTTCGCGCAACAGGTATTCATCGCTGCCGCCCATGATTTCAATCGTATTTATTGAAGAACAACAGAACAAAGTGGCGAATTTCGAGAAGAGTTTGTAAAACAGGTACGAGTGCCTTTATTGCCATATTGCGATATTGCCACCAAGGCGCATAGGCACCAACATTAGTCTTCGTTCCTAGCACAGCCTACTTAGCTTACATAATAACACGTTCCTAACTAACTAAAATAATATACAATCTACTAAAGCAAAAAGCACGGATGGTGATGTTGTCTTTCATTGTCGTCACAATCTTCTCCTTCGGCACTGTTACCAAGGACTGTACGAAGCGCCGTGAAGCGCAGAGAAGAATGGACTAACGACGCCCCGGAAAACACGACACAAGCCTCACGAAAGCTTTGTGCTGATGGAGATGAGTTTTTTAGCATCCAAATAACAATCATGTTGACGGTCACAAAGTGAAATGCTTCGACGTTTTCGTTGGCGTAGCATGCTGCGTCCATGTTTGCGCTCTTTGCAATATCGATAAAGCGTTCGAGATTGTGGATGCACCCTTCAATAGTCACGCGAGCCGCAGAGAGCGCATTGACTACGGTATCCGCGTAATCATTGCTTTCCATCATAGCGCGCTTGAGTGTATGTGCGGCCATTTGTGCGAGAAGCATCGGTTCCCTCCTCGGATGTACTTCCTCGTCGAATAACTTTTGATGATTTCGAGTGGTGCTCTTAATTTTTTGCTCAGAAAACGCAGTTAATAGTATTGTACTGGTACTTTCGCAAACTTCTGGAAAAAGCAAGGCAAAAGAATCTGCCAACCATGGTTCCATTGTTGTGCGACCATCAAAAAGTGCGCGAAATGCAAGTTTGAGAACACATTCTGTCTGTGGTAAATCTTTAATCGTTGTTGTTCCATTGATAGCACTCATGACGCCCACGCACGCCGACCTGCGAACTTCGTCATCTTCATCCTCTAAAATCAGGAAACTAATTTTAACTAGTTTCGTATGCGCTTCATCATTAACAAATAAAGATTTTAAACCTTCTTTTTCCCCGTTTTTAAAGACATACTTTAATATCCCAGAATTGTGTAATGCATCTGCTGCGGCGAGACGAACGTCCGTAGACGCAGATTGCCAATCCATAGTTTCCCGATCCAGCAGAGTGACAAACTCGTATGCATTCTCAGCAATGTCACTCCCATTTTCGCTCACTGATAGCAAAACACCCCAAGTTCGCATTGCTTCTACTCTGCATTCTTCGTTACGCACACGCTGTGATAAAGCACAAAGCGTATTCAAATGCTCTGAATGGGTCGCGCCTGTTTGATCCAATCTCGCGAGGAGCTGCAAGGCAAGTTTCAAAGACGCGTACGAGCCCTCGCAGTCGCGCACAACCCCGTCGAAGCTAGAAGTCATGCGGTGTAAATAGTTCCAGATACACGAACTCAGAGTGCACGCATCCACATCTGAAATTTCGTCTGCGAGCACGCAAGCCAACAAAGTCTCCATAATTGCCTCCTTTCCTTCGTACGGGACTCCATCGTCAGTCAATACTCTAGAAACGGTAGAAAGATCATTTCCGTTTATGATGCTCCACTCCACGAGTCGTCTAGATATCAACGAAGTAAGATCACTTAGTCCTGGCTCACTCGAGTATCTTTGATCGAGTTGACCTCGGAGGGCATCCACGCTTGATGTGTTCACATCCACGATTTCTAAAAGCGCCGAGGACATCGATGCGAGACGAGACGATGAGAGAGAAGGAGAAGATGCGCACGATAGTAAGACATCGCTCAACTGTAACGTTACTATTGCACACTCAAGCCACGTGGAAGCGAGTAACGCTGGTACAATTGGGTCACCATTCTTATCCATCTTTTTTAAAAGATGGCTGGACTGTAAAAGTCCACGTAAGGCACAACGGGTTATTTCTTCTGTAAACTCATCGCACGCTTTACGGGCACTACTACGATCGCACGATTCGTCCATAATTATCCTGAGAACGCTCTTTACTCTCAATAAAGCACCGTGCGTGCGATTCGAATATCTCTCTGAGTAAGTTGCTTCATCCAGCGCCTGCGTCAAAATTCGCGAACGTTCAAATGGACGAGCAACAATTGCAATGGCCGTAGCACATCTATCACGTATCGACATATACTTTGACGTCGAACATGCTTCTAAGTGCGGTACAAATGAGGAAGGATCGAGTGCTGATGATACAGAAGGACCACCATCTCCAACACCGTTTCCTAATCCTTCATAATTAGTATTCACCTTCAATCGCGTCAAAATGGCTAAAATCGCATTTAAAGACGGACGAATCTCCACTTCACACGTTTCATCTCCCTCGTCTATTGCCGAAAGCTCCAGTTCGCGGTCGAAAAAAGCGTGCAAGCTTGGATACTTTGTGAAGAAATCATTCGCGTGCAGTGCTTTCGACTGAGACTTGATGCTTGTAATTTCATAATCTGCATTCGCTATCCCCGTCAACTTCTGAACGAGCGATGAGAAGCAAAGTGTCGCAGCGTTTCGAACCTATTAGTATTGAAGAGATAATGAAACGAAAAGTCAGCGTTAACAGATAAACATCAATCAATATATACAAAGTAGAAGCGATGGATGAAGCAAAACAAATTTAGCGCGAAGTGAGCGAACCGAAGAAAGTTGGAATCCACGGGCTGACCCACGACACGCGATTTACTGTTGCTGGGATAACAAGCCATAGTAGTTCTAGCGTTCGTAAACAGAACTAAGGTAACGATTGCCCAGCGCGTTTCATGTGCATTTGTTAACGCGATGGAAAACTGAAGTGTAAAAAAGATACGTTGCAGAAAAAAGTTCGAACGAGGTCAAAATAAAGTAAGGACGCACCTCCCATTGCGGCGTGGCGCCCATTCCATTAATACATAGCTCCGCTCCTTGAGCAGCATAAATACTCGTTGCAAGAGATAAATCTCGATCTTTAAATATGACGCGAAGAACGTTAAATGCGTGTATTTGAGTAGAAAATAACTCTTCGTCATCTTCCCGTTCTAACTGAAGTACCTTAAAAAGTTCCTCAATGGCGTATTTCAGCATTGGTCGCATTGACGAACTCTTTTCTGAAAGAAGAAGAGCTAAGAACGCGAAAGGAATACCTGCAGAGCGGCGAACGCGATCTTTCATGCTTAATTTTGCTTTGTTCACAATTTCTTCATTCAACAAAATCGTAAGCCAGCGCATAGGCAAAGCTGAAAGATTCCTCTCCGCAACATCGTAATCATCGAGGAGGCGCTCACATAGCGTGGTGAGACCAATGCGTGTTTTGTCTATTGCACCGGCGTGTTTGACCTCGAGCATCACCGATATGAGATGCTCACCCAAATGTTTTAGCGCGTCGCCGGAAAGAAGATCTGTGTGCTTTGTTTTCGAGGACAATGCACCGACAAGCAAACCGACTTCTTTCATTGTTAGCCACGATGCCGTAACAATCGTTTGAGCTTCTGGAGATAAGAAATCTTCTGTCTCTTCATTGTCAAAGTCAACTGCAGAATTTGCAGCGACGACAGCAGAGCCAGATACTTTTGAACTATCTTTACCACGAGCAACCTCAGATGCGGACACTCCTAACATATCGGGCGTCGAAATATTATCACGAGCTAATAAAGTCACACGAATAATCAAATCGATGAGTTTGTCAAACGTTCTTCTCAATTTTTCCTTGCTTTCACAATCACTTTGAATCGAATTAAAATCAATTTCTTCGAGCGCATATCTGCGTAACATTCGAGAGATGACAAAGGGAACATAATCTTCTTAGTATGCAGACCTAGAGGAAAAGATGTCGCGATGCGAGCCAGAAATAAAAGAAAATGAGACCAAGATGTAACCACAGAATGCAATTGTTGAACGACTCAGTCCTGGCCAGGGTATATTATGGTTCGATTCAGCCAGCTTTTCTCATCAAAATGAGTACAGGAGAGGGAGCTATGACTCTTCATTGCCGTTCAAGATTTCCTTGCAAATGTTACATCGTGTCTTCTCCGAGAGAATTTTGCGTTGTCGAAAAAAAACAATCGTACCTTGCGAGGAGTAAAGGTCCGTGAGCTAAGGACTTTTTACAGGCGGCCAACACATCAATGCTTGCCAGTTGAACTTGAGCTTCTATGAAGTCGTTCAAAATATCTGTGAAAAAAAGAACAAAGGATAAGGTCAATACGTATATAATATTGATAGAGGACGGATGCGTCCGTATGTCGCTCGTAGTAATAAAAAGAAAGAAATGATAGTTCTCAGGCTGACGTGCAAAGTTTCACAGCACACTAAATTGGTAGTGCACTCATACAGTACTAGCAATGTAGTCGACATCACTGAACAACTCATTTACAAAAAAAAATACGAGCTGAAAAGAAGAGCTTCTTTCCAAACACCTCCCTAAAACTCACCGAGTAAAGAAAAGACAGGAGGCGATTGCGCGTCAGTCAATTTCTCTGGAACTGATACTGAGACTTCTGGAACAAGCGTAAAACTCCACTTTAATTCAAATACGTATTTCTTAATCCATAACCGCACTTGCAAAGCTGCTGCGTCTGATTCTTTTATCATTGGAGATAGAATCATTGATTTTGCCCAAGTCAAGTGCTTACGCAATTCAGCACCAGTTTCAACACCAGGCAACGGGGAAGGAAGAGCACTGAGCATATCAAAAGCAGATTTTCTTAGTCTGTCCCAAGAATCCAGTGATGCATTCAATAACACACGGGTGGCAGCTTCACTTTGCAAGAGCTCCTCAGAAAGTATTCTCGCATAACCGTTATCGATTCCTTCTCCTTGTGGTGAAGATGTCACGTTTCGTGCGCACGATAAAATTTCAATTGCGGTCGCCTTGCGCTCGTACGGGGCAGCAGGATACAAGTTAAGGACGCTTTTTTTCAAAAGCCATTTAATGAAGTCCTCAGATGCGATCCTATGCTCGTCGTCAATGTATTTCTTTCTGAGCAAACCGAAATGAATTCTATCGAATAATCGCGAGATTGCGGATCGCAACGAATTCATCTGTGCTGAACTTTCCCTGTTTGTATTGTACGTTGAAAGAAAGTATGAATGTGTTAATAAAAAATAAAGAGTGAGGCGACATCGAATGTTCACACGGTGGAGAAAAGCGCTCAGAATGAGTAGGAGGTTAAGAAGCCTCAGGGAAGACGCCGTCAAAAGACTTCGTCAATCAGCCGACTTAACGAAAAAAATCTTCGTCACCGCGCTGTACTGAAAATATAGAAAATCAGATTCAAAACGTACCCGCGCAGATGATGCGGTAATATTCGCTTCAAAAGTGCCAACTCCTGAGCGCCTGGGAGTGTTTGAGAACTTCCCTTCCCTTCCCAACACAATAGTTCCATTGCATCCGTGCGCGAAATTTCGCACGAACTCAACGCTGCGGTTTCAATCATCGAGTGAGATACGTCAAAAAACGATCCATCAGCTTCTTCGTCATCGTAACTGCGTGCATTATTTGTTTCTGGGTGCAGCGTTTCGCCCTTGGATAATGTTTCTTTTCGTTCCTTTTTGCGTTCTCTCTTGTTATTCAAGCTTTTAACAACTTTGCTGCGAATGCGACCAAAAAGTTTTGGGTCGCAAAGTTGTGCGTTTCGAGCTGCTCTCATGATGGTGACGATTGCGCCCGCTCTGAGATGAGAACTGAAACTTTTGCTTCCGTCGCCGAAACTCAAAACTTCTCGAGCGAGCTCCGCGGCAAAAGAAGAATCTCCACCGTACTCCTCTTGAAAAGCGATCGAGAGAGCGTGCGTTGCAACGCTTCTCCTTTTCTTACCATCAGGCTGAATAAAAAACGGAAACAAAGCGTCAGTCCACCATCTTTTCCAGCTGATGGAAAATGATCTTTCTTCGACGCGGTATGACTTTGAAAGCTCAATGAGAAGCCAGGATGCGGATGGGCCGAGCGAATCATCGTTTGACATGACATCCAAAACATCTGAAAGTATTGTCGTTCGCATTCCCATTATGGCGCGCGATCCGAGCCGTTTTGCGAGCGCGGAGAGTGGTTTGAACCGTGATTTCCTGGCGCCACCATTCGCATTAAAAGTAAGATTTAATATGCTCTGAAAGGTTTCCAGACCCCAACGCATGCCGCTTGGGTCAAACTTTTTCTTGTCAGTCCCGAAAGCACAATCGCACAGAGCATCAAACGCACACGCAATCTCTTTCGTAGTCGAAGCAGTTGTATTAATGTCGTCCCATCGTGAAAGGAGAGCCTGCGAAACGCGACGTAGCAAAGCAAAAAAAGAGTCGTCTCGAGAAATTTCAGCGTCAATAAGTCTCTGCAATAACGTCGTGATTGCATTTATTGCGTGAAATATCGCGTGTGGATCTTCACAGCGCTCTAAAATAGTTAGCACCAATGGAAAGAAAACATCCCTAGCGAGACGAGAAGTCGATGACGATAACACTTCTGGAGCAAGAGCGACGACAAATCCTCTAAGAAAGTGCGCGAGTGCTAGATTCGATTGCTTTTCCACGTGATTACAAAACTGTAACGACATGCTCACATTGCCAACATGTGCTGTGTCTCCGTATTTAGTACTAGAGAATCCAAACGCCGCCGCGATTTGCTGCTCACTCGTCGTAGTCTCCTCACCCGTATCGTCATCGCTTATTTTATCCAAGAGATGTGCCGCTAGCGCGGTTCCAATAGAAGTTCCGCCAAAAATATTGAATTCCAACGCATCAAAAAGTGTATTCAATACGATTCGTTCTTTTATAATCGCTCTGTTGTTAGCGTTCCTCTTTTCTTTTTCAGCACCTTCGCATTGACAAAAATCTCTCAATAGTCTTTGCGTCAACGTGGCGACGTCTGTACACGCGGCAACATTTGACACGTTTCTCCCATTCTTAATATCTTTCATGACTGTATCAAGAATCCATTTGCATAGTCGTATCATCAAATGTGCGTTATCATCGAGTGCAGCGTTGAATACTGGTACTACTCTATTTTTAGTAGTAGTGTCGTCATCTTTCTTTCGCTGGCGGCGTTCTGTTCTGGCGTACAAGGACAAAAGCATGGAAACCGCAGGCACGTACTCCAATGCTGCATCAGCGCTCACATCCTCAAGTTTCTCTAGAAATGCATCGAGATACGCTCGCGTCTCTTCGCAGAGTACGTTTGAAACAGAGACCGCTTGTGGTGACAATAATGATGATGAGCTTTTTTGATTATTGTTTTTGGTGTCGATATTGAAATACCGACTGAAACCGAGGAGGATGGATTTTTTGTGTCTCGAAGCAAAGTTTTGCGGGAGATGCCAATACACGCGAATCAAGGTGCGAGCGAATCTCTCGAACGTCAAATTATCATCATCCTCGTCGCTGCTTTTCAATAACCATTCCGCCACCTCTTTAGAGCAGTCTTTGTCGTTGTTCATAAGGAAAGTCGAGTCAATAAATTCGTGGTAGTTAGCCGTCTTCCTCAATTCGTCCGCCAAGATTGCGACTGAGTTTAAGGCTTCGCGACGTTGGAATGATGATGATGATGCTGATAATAGTGATACGTTTCCTTTGAGTTTGCGCGAGGCCCGCTCGGCGTGAAGACCGAGTGGCATTCTGTTTCGTTTTCTTAAAGGGCTACGCCTCCATCATCTTTTCTTTTCGATGCGATAATTTTTTTTTATGGCGGCTACACGAGTACATACTGTGATGCAGAGGCTCTTTTTTCAACTGATTCTATGCACGGTACTATTATTTATTCTAACGTATACGCGGATATAGACTTTGAGACGTCGGCAATAACTACAACGGAGTCGTCGACGAAATCACCCGTGGCTATCGCAGACACCTTCAAACCGTGCTCGATTGTTTCCAGAACGCCTCCTGTTTCGAGCACTTTGTTGGCACTCTCTTCGCGTTCGAGCGTCCAATCCCAGATGACTATTTTTCCATCCAAACCTCCAGAGATGATTTTCGATCCCTCGTGTCTAGGCAAAAATTGCGCGTAAGAACACGCGTGGGTGTGACCGAATCGAGAACCATCCTCTTTCATCGCCTCGCCTAAGTGTATGGCGGAGAAATTCTGTAAAGGCATGGCGCTGCCGCCGCTCTTCTTTTTGCCGTTGGACGTATTCTTCTTTGAGGAACCTGTTTTACCATCTAAATCTAATACCGAGACAATACCATCACCTCTTGCCACAACGCACAAACGTTTCATGCTACCAATGCTAATATTGCTGTTACTGCTACTACTATTAATACTATTACTACCAACGAACGTATCCTCCTCCCAACATTTCATGGAGTTTATGAACGGCGGATTGAACGCCGTAGACGTCGATTCAACGAACGCTTCGTTTCCTTTTCGTGCCGATTGCACCTCTTTTATTTTCCACACGTTTAGCTCTTTGTTCTTGCGATTAATCTCCCATTTTTTCACCGTACAGTCGTATCCAGCAGAGATGATCTCCTCAGGTTTGTGCGCTCGAAAGCTCACAGCCGTGGCGCACCCGCTCGAGGCGTCGCCGTGCGCGTTCTTAAACGTTTGCATGAGTGGGAATTCTTCTCCTCCATCTTCTCTCATCGCTAAACTCACTACGTTTACATCACCACTGTCGTCAGCTACGGCCATCCTGTGACACTTTGCATCAAGCGCTAACGCACTAACATCGTCTGAAAAAGTTCTCGAAAATATTTTTGACTTTGTTTGTTGTACGTCGTCGTCGTTCGAGGAGGAGGAGGAAGTAGTTTTACGTCTGTCGTGCATTTCGAGCACCGCGTTACGGGCAAAATAAACGTATCTTTCCGGATCTATTGCATCGAACAAACACGCTCCAATCTCCTCGCCTTTGAATCTCCACTTTTGTTGTTGTTGTTGTTGTTGTTGTTGTTTTTCTTTTCCTTCAATGTCTTTGTTTCGGGAGACAGTTGACAAACGCAAGTCGGTGATGAAAACGTGGCCGCACTCTGTTCCCGCGAGAACAAGCGAGGATTGACGAGCGCGATCGACGCAGAGTGTGCCTTTCCGTATGGTCCCTGGCAGGTCATTTACGAGCGTTCGTGAACGACTCGTGGTCGTTGTAGTCGCTCCGCCGCTCATTCTAAACAAAAATACGCGAGTAATTTTTAGTAAAGATGAGAGCGCGAATGAGTGAGGAAAACGCGCGAGGGGGACAGACAAATCACAACAACAAGGAGAGGGTATGAATCGAAACTTATATATTTTGTTAATCGTACATGTACAGATAGGCATTTTCGATATCATTATTCAACGCGAACAGACACTATTTCTCCTTCATTTTCTTCATTCTTTTGGAATGAGCTTTCTTTCAGGCGTTCCTGGACGCGGCGCCGCACGACTGAGCGTCGTCGCTCCACCTTGAGAAGATAGGTCGCCGCCTAACAAATCTCTATAATCCAACTGTTTATCGCCGTTGATATCCAAACGCATAAACTTTCTCCTAATTTCTTCTACATCCTCTGAATCTACTTTACCGCTCGCTAATAACATGGCGACGAGGAAATCGAATTCGCTCGCGTACCCTTTCTTTCCACCGATATCAATCAGCGTTTGCGCAGTGAGCTGAAAAGATTCCACGGCGGACTCATCCTCCAACGATTGGTACAACGTGTTCTTCGCAATCAACGATAACGAGTACGTCACCAAACCTATCGAGCACAAGCCATATGCACACGTAAAAAGTCTACCGGGGTCGGTGACGGGATAGATATCCCCGTAACCAACAGTTGTTGTGGTGACAACAGCCCAATAAATACAATCGAGATACGTGTGTCCTTCGATGGCGTGGAAAATCGCTGCTCCGGAAATCACCACCGCGAGAAGCATTCCTACGGCGTACCACACAGAATTTTTTCTCATGCTTTGGATATCCTCGGTCACTTTTTGCGTTGACTTTTCGTGGCTGCCTTTTTGCAACAAGTTTGGTTCGTACTCTTCCGTACCTTTCATTTTATGCGACGAGACGATGGCTTCTCGCAAGGTGACCAAGTCCTCTTCAATTTCGCGGCTACGCTTTTCTTCGAGTTTCCCTCGAACATCTTTCGCCTTGACAAGAAACCACATCGTCAAACGATCAAATACAGAAGCAACGATTACAATTCCCGTAAATATCAAAACCATGATGTATATTTTACCGCCGTCGGAGACTGGGTAATAATCGCCGTACCCGATGGCCATGATGGTTACAGCGACGAAGTAAAACGCTTTCACGAAGGAACCACTAAACGCCGGTTCGTTCGGATCCGTCATCAGAATAACCACCGATATGCCAATGTAGCAGGCAAAAATAGGCAAGGTCCAATCGATGACGAAGTTTGCTAACGCACTTCTCTCGCTCCGTTTATTCTTCGCGTTTAATCTCCACTTAGACAAATTGTCCACCAGCCTTCTCCTCCGAAAAGGAAACGTTTTGTTGGTGGAATCGTCGTGCGCGTCACCACCATACTTCGTGGACGGCGAGCCGTTGTTCGAACCACGACCAATCCCTGATGAACGCATGGCGTACGGATCGTACGCATCGTCCTCTTCGAACGAGTTGTCGTTCGAGTTACTCTTGCTCACGGTCCCGTACGTGGACGCGCCTTGGGTTATAGATTTCTTTTCAGCCATCCTCGCGTTCTTTTTGTCCTTCACGAATTTTGTGTTTACGAGACGATTTTACGAATACGACGATTCTTTATTTATGCTTAATTATATACACACTCGCTCGATCGACGACGTAAGAACGACGACGACGATTCTTTTATTCACTCTGTCTGCTTTTGTAGGAGTGAATGAAGTGCGTGTGTTGCTCCTTATTTTTGCGGAGATGATTAAAGAAATTGGCCGCGGTCTCTTTTTTTTTTACTTTGGTGTTTAGGGTGGTGACAAAACGAGGAAAACGAAGAGAGCAGAACAAATTTCCCCCAGTTTTGTTTGATTGATGCACACGCCACAAAACATACAAACATCATGTTTTTCCGTATTCTCCCCTCTCTCTTCTACTCCTACGTATCGTCGTTATCACAACAACAACAATTATCACAACAACAACAACAACAACAACAACAAAAGAGTAATAATAACTTTCCTTTGCCTCCTCAACTGTGCATTGCGCTCGTGTTTCTTCTCATCGACGCTCTGAAATTTGTTTTCCACGAGAAAACGGGCGAAATTTGGTCGTTACAGAGAAGAATAAAAACTTTAAACAACACGATCGGAAGAGAAGCAGACGAGAAACGAAAAGAGGAGCTGAGGAAGAAAGAGAAAGAGTTGCTGACCAAACGAACGCCGTTGATGCGAAAACTAATGAGCTTTGGACACTATCTCTCGTGGTTAAAGTTTCTCATCTCCTCAGCCTTCATAAAGAATTTCTTCGGTGTGCCTCTCTTCGAGGTGCCGAGAGTTTTAGTCTGGCCATTGGGAAGATTTTTAGCGTTTCCTCACGGTAACACCTTTGAGTTTGGCCAAATAGCGGTCATTCCGTGGGTGTGTCTCTCCAGCGTGTGTAGCGTACAACTGACGAACGTGTTGTTGGGACCGTTTATTCTTATGTGCTGCTCTTCTTCTTTGGTCGTTTTTGGTCGTCGGCGCCGAAGAGATTTGACTTTGTAGCATAGACGTTAGTTGGTACTTTATTAACAGAGATGAGTCCGACGACTGACTCCTTTACGCGCGCGGGTGTGTAACTGGTAGCGTCGTCGTCGTCGTCGTCGTCGTCGTCTTCGTAGATTATTATTAGCGTTTAGTAATAGAGAATAGGAACTTGAGAGTTTAACAAAACAACAACCTTTTGTGACCTTTTCTTCTTCTTCTTCTTCTTCTCCTTCTTCTTCTATCAAACCTCACTCTCTTTTCCTCTGCTCTACGAAAAACATAAGATGGGATTCCAAAAGTCCTCCGCGGCTGGTAAGAAGAAGAAGAAAAAGAGCAGCGGCAGCAGTAACAGTTCGTCCGCAGTGAAGATATCGTCGCAAACGCCAATTTTCGGATCCATCGAAGACGGCGACGAAGAGGAATTCGATTTGGTTTTACGAGAGAATCCCGACGCCATCAGCGAACGTAACAAAAACGGTTGGAGTCCTTTACACCAAGCGTGCTTCTCGGACAGAGCAGAGTTTGCGAGAAAACTCGTCGAGCTAGTCGGCGAAGAGAACAGAGTTGCTTACATCAACGCGCCGTGTAAAGATGGAGATACTCCTTTGCACTACGCCGCCTGTCAAGACGCCGTCTCGTGCGTAGAATTCTTACTCTACCAAAAAGGCATAGAGTTAGAGTGGAAAGACTTGGACGGCGAAACAGCCTTGGACGTTGCGCGGCCGAAAGCGAAGAGATTAATAAAGGAAAGATTAGAAAAAATAGCAACAAACAGTACAGACGAGGCGGTGATGATGACGACGTGATTGAGAGAGGTAAGAAGTTCCTCAAAAGGATTCTGATTTTTCTAGTCGCTGCGCGCGCAATTGTCAGTGTATCGTTCGTAAAAATAAAATGAACAGTACTGTAACCGAGTATATGAAACTACATCTTATTCTTCTTCTCTTCTATTCAAAGTGTTTCTTACTATTCGAAGAAAAGATTCTCCCTGAAAGCGTGCGTCGCGAAATCTGGAGAGCTGAGATGCACTCTCCGAAACGCGTTGTGTTCTTGTTGTTGTGGCGGTTCGTGCGCCATCTCCTCTGCTCCTTCCTCCTCTTGCGCATCGCGCGATGACGCTTTCTTTTTAAGAGTACTACTAATCCCTCCCAGACCCGCTGCATTCCAAGCCATACCAGTCAAGATGACAAACATGAACGAAAGAATAACATTCTCTCGTCTGCGTGCCTGCGCGCGACTGTTTTCAAACTCCTTCAGCGCACCCATCAAGGCGTGCTCGGACTTTGTGAATCTATCCGCTTGCCTCTCCGTTTCTTTGTCGCACTTCGACGCAGATTTTTCCATCCTTCTCGCGGCTTCATTCAACGCGTTCGAAGAGTTTGTCACCACCGCAGCAATCTCATCGATTTCTTTATTTAAATCGTCCAACGCACCAGCGTATCGCTCGTTCAAGCTTTCGATGTAACGGTCAAGCACAGATTGGTTCAATTCCAAATCTTTCACTTTCTGCGCGAGTTTACGGAAAACGTTTTCGGAACCTTTACCGCCTCCTCCGGGTTGCGAAGCCGCTGCGGCCGCTGCTGCCGCCGCCGCTGCCGCCGGCGTCGAAGCACCTTCAGATGAAGAAGCAGAAGCGCCGCTCTCGTTCGATTTCGTCTTATTGCTGAGGGACGACGATGATGGCGGCGGTTTCATCTGGCCAGCAGATGAGGCGTTGGAATTTTCTTCACTCGTCGCGTCAGCCTCGGGAACTTCCGTAGCAAGCGTTGCGTTCGCAGAAGTAGTGGTAGTAGCAGCGCTAGAAGAAGGGGTGGATGTGCCACTATTCTCTCTCGTGTCGCGCGAAGACTTATTGGCTGTTGCCGCCTGCTCATCCTTTGAGGGCAATGTATCTTGCATCGCCGCGTTCACTTCCTCCTCGTTCACTTCATTTTTTTTCACATTGTTGGTGGCAGCAGCGACCGACTCGCCGCCGGGTGAATCAGTTTTACTTGTACTACCACTACCATCACTACTACCTTTCGAATTCTTCTTTGTTTTCAAATCTTCTTCGCTTTCCCGAGCTGACACATCGGTAGTACTCGAAGGCTTATTCCCACCATTATCAGTTGCATTCTCGTTATTCCCGTCGCCGTCGAGGTTCTCGTCGCGAGTAATTCCCACAACATCGGCGTCGTCAACATCAGACAAGGCAGAACCGTCCAACGCATCGTTGTTGCTATTCTCTCCTTCCTCGAAAGATGCCGATGCTTCTGCTTCCTCAGTCTCGTCCGTTTCGCGAAACAATTGCTCTACTTCCTCAACCTCTTCTTGTAACCTCTCCATTTCTTCCCGAAGCGTCTCTTTGGCATCTTTACCGTGAACGCGAAAAAGAGAAACCGTACAAAAGTGATGAGATCCAAAATGCGTCAAGAAGCGAAGCTGTACGTATCGCACCCATTCGTTCGCGGGAATGGAAAACTTTTGCGGCTCTCTCGACCGCGAGGCTTCACAAGTAGCGAGCTTTTTCCAACCGTCCTTATCGCTGTGATGACCGTCCGTACCCCAAATTTCAAAGTCGTGCATGCCGGAAGAGTGAAATTCGTAGTCGGCGACGATAACTTGTGTCAAAGTTGCTTCTTCGGAGAGTTCGACAGTTACCCATTTGCTTTCTGCGTTGCACGGAGATATGTAATACGAGTCCATATCTTCTGAAAGCATCGCAGAAGCGTGCTTCGACTCCTCGTTACTCGAGATAACTTTTGCTCCATTTCGGACCGAGGCTAAATTATACTTTTCTCGGTCTTCTTTGGTGACGGATTGAGGATGTATAATTTTATTGGCCATGTCATCATCATCATCATCATCGTCGTCTTCATCATTTGCATCGCTTGCTTTGCTGTCTTCGCTGTCAAGATGGTTGTTCTCCTTCGAATCTGCAACGTTATTATGCTCGTCAGCACTGCTCTTATCAATCTCCGCTTCTACTTTTGTGCTGCTCTCAGACGACGAAGCCGCCGCGTTCACATCTAATGCGGATGTTTCAGATTCCTCGGATTTTTCCGCCGCGCTCTTTGTATGCTCAGTCTCATCGGCCGCTTTTTCGATGCCGTCATTCCCTGCGTGCTCTTCGTTTCTATTTGTCTCCGTTTCTCTGTCTCCTTTATTTTCGGAAGTCTTTGCACTCGACGCCGTCTCCTTGTTCGCGACTTGTGCTTTTTCAGTCTTCTCGATGTCCGTTTTCTCGTTCGCACCCTTTTCATCTCCATCAGAAGCTTTTTTCTCCGACGATGCAGTGGTAGATGATAATGACGACGACGACGACGACGACGACGCTGATGATGCAGACTGTTCCTCCGCGAGAGTGGCATCATCCGAAACGGAAATTCCGGATTTGGTGGATTCATCTGCTTCCTCTCCAGGTGTAGACGAGTTCAGGTCTTTCTCGCCGTTGCTCGCGACCACCACCACTGGTTGTTGTTCGCCGCCGCTGCTAATATTCTCGCCACTTTTCGTTGCTTTTTTAGCCTTCTTCTCCAACGCTCGTTTTTGCTGAAGTTGTTCTTGCACGGATGTTTTGTACGCCTTCAATGAGGGCAAGACTTCGCGCTCTGTCTTCTCCCTCTTTTTCAACAGCGGCACGGGACCAATCTTTTCGTCTTCGTCGTCGCCTTCGTCGCCTTCCTTCTGGACGTCGTAAACGCAGAATTCATCTTCTAACGGTGACTTTTGCAGTACGAACGAGGCAAATTCTACGCGCGAGTACACCTTCGACCGTCGCTCGGCGTATTCCTTTTCCTTTTGTTTGTTTGATTCCTCCGCGGTGGCGTCTTTAAGAATAGTTGCCAACACGGGAGGCGCTCCTACTTCTGTGGTGCCAATTTCTCCAGCTTTCCTCGCGGCGTTGTCAGCAGAAGAGACCCCGGGTTCACTTGCCTCTTTTGCGAGCACGTATTGAACAAAGACTGATTCCTCATCGTTGAAAATCAAAAATGAGAGGAGGAAGAGAAGAAGTGCGCCCCATCGACGCGTCAGAAATTGTTGGCGCATCATTTTTGTTGTTCAGTCGATTCTCTCGGTGACGATTCTCTTTCTTTTCTTCTCTTTCTTTCCTTCTCTCTCTCACGTGGGAGTAATCGCAAACATGATGTTGTATCTGGCGCGTTATGGCTCTGTTTCACACTCACTTCTTCTTCTTCTTCTTTTTCCCTTCGATAATGATAACAACCCGGAGTTTTGCTCTCCACTACCTTTTCTCGCTGTTCGCTGTTGAATGCGTTGAATTTTTGTGGGTGCAGGTCACGTCGTTTTTGTCTTCTTATTAAAATGTTGCCTCGCCTCCTGCTCATGCTCCAAAAATTCAGCTTCTCAAAAACGCGTATCTCTGTCTATTGTATTTATGAGCAGACTCGCATCTCTACCGCGCACATTATTTGCGAATAGAGTATCACGGTTATCTTTCGCTGGGAAAGAAAGAAATCGAGTGAGGAGAGATAGGACGATGGCATTTTCTCCGTCAGCGGAAAGTCTTCCATCCCCGTCATGGAAGAATGATAAAAGCGCAGCAGCTCTAGTGCGTGGATTGAGAGAGGCTGTGGAATCATGCAACGATGTGACGGAAGAGGATTTATCTTCGAACAAGTTTATTGATTTACTAGTGAGCGGTTCGCACGTCGGTCACGTGCGACCCGACTTTGCAGAGGCGCTTGTAAAACACGGCAAATTGGAAGCAGCGGACGGATACGCTTTATTTAGCAAAAGTGAGAAGGGCGTTGTTTGCTTCGATAGTGAGAATAGATACGCAAGCTCTGAGGAAAAGACACGCGTAGTTGCTGAAGTATTTGAAAAGATGAGAGAACTTTCTTTGATTCCTGGCTGGAGGAGTGAAATGTTCCCAGTCGTTTCGGATGAAGGTGATGTGTGCATGAACGTCGAGCGTGCCTCGGCATCGTTATTAGGTATAAAAGCGTTCGGCGTACATGTAAATGGGTACGTCAATAGTAATAGTAGTGGTAATAGTGAATCAAAAGTATTGCTTTGGGTCGGGACGAGGTCAAAAGATAAACAGACGTTCCCTGGCATGCTTGATCATTTGAGTGCGGGTGGGTTACCCGCCGGGATGGCTCCGACAATATGCGCGGTAAAAGAGCTCGCTGAAGAAGCTGGGGTTCCCGAAAAATACTCGGAGGAAAATGTCAAATCGGTTTCGTGCGTCTCGTATCGCATGTTTTACAAAGAGTGCGTGAAAAGGGACGTATTATTCTGTTACGATTTGGAACTAGGCGAATCATTCGTTCCGAAGCCCGTTGATGGTGAGGTCGAGTCGTTTGAATTACTTCCGCTTGAGCGAGTGTGCGAAATCATCGCGTTTGAACCAGGGCGATTCAAACCGAACTGTGTTCTCGTCATTATTGATTTCGCGATTCGGAAAGGAATAGTAACGTGCGACATGCCCGGGTTCCCAGAGTTAGTTAAAGCGTTGCGTCGATGACGTGAGTGCTTTTGTGATGCGCGCTTATGCTTTTCCTATTATATTTTGTAAATCAATCCTAATAAGTACTATTATTCGACATTCTCGCGTTTAGGTTCTTCGGAGGCGGTAGTGAAACCAACACTAGCATCGGCAGAAGTGGCGGTACAAAGAGGAAGAATTGGCGTTACCAATGTTGTTGTCGGTGGTGGTAGTGGTGTCGCTGCTGCTGGTTCTGCAGTTGTTGGTGGTGCTATCGTCGTTGTCGTTACCGCAGCCACCTTCTTTGGAATAGGTAAAAGTCCTTTCGTCTGTAATATCGCGGTGCGCTTGCGTTCATAGAACGCCTTTTCTTTCGGGCCTCCGGCGCAAGCATCGCAAAACCAATGCTCACACGAGGGAATTTCATCTAATCCGACGCAATACGTGTGCAAACTCCCGTCGCAACCATCACAGATGAGCATTTTCTCTTCGTCATCGCCGCTTTGGCATTTTGAACACAGCATCGTCATCAAAGAGTCAATTGTCGTCCCATACACCACGGCTCCTGGTACTAAATCTTCCACTTTGACATCGCCGACATCCACATCTTCCAAAAGCGGCGTGTTTATGCACCGTTTCTTCAGCTTAGGGTTCAAGCAAGTCCTGCAAGTGCCACATTTAAACGCTTTCCCATCTGGGCCTTTCGCGTACAAATGGTTTAAAGATCTCTTCTTCTTGTTGTTGTTCTGACCAGGCTGTTTCGGTTGCGCCCCCGGCTTCGCCACCGACGCCGTTTCCTTCTTATGCTTCCCTATTCCTGCACTAGTTTTACCGCGCTTCTTCTTCCTAAATGTTCTCGCGAAACCAACAGAGGATGTCGTACCAGTTGACATCAATCCTTCGACCTCGTCTAAAAATCCAAACGTCTGTTCTTTGGTCTCGCGCATCCCCATGTCCTGCTCCTGTCCTTCTTTCAAAGCAGCAAAATCCGCTTGCGTTTCTCGCAAAGCGTCGTCAAACCACGGTGAGCCATACATTTTAGCGTAGTTTTTAAAACTCCACTGCATTGTTGTCGGCCAATTTCTCGACGCGTTTTCTCGCAAAATTCGGAACAATTGTTTTCGATCCGTTTTCACGTAGGCGCCGCCGTTGTTGTACGCAGATTCTACATCTGGCAACGACAGAGTACCTCGTCTGTCGGCGGAAAGAGAAGCAGTCGGGTCGTAAATTGTTTGTTTAAACCACGAGCACATTTGACCCCACGGGTAATGCGGCTGATACTTTTTCGTAAGTGTATTTTTTACGTGAATAGAAATTTTGCTCGCCGTTTGTTTACATCCTGGATCGTGTTCGCGAAGCTGCACGGGAGGCGACATGAAGCCGACAAACTTTTCAGGCGTGAACCATCGCTGAGTACGCGCGTACATGAGTAGAAGATCTGCGCACGCGCAGTGTTCGATACCCAAGTTTCGAATGGAATCCGATACTTCAGCGAGCCATTGTTTGGCTTCGCTCGCCGTCGACGGCGTCATTTTCGATTTTGCGATGATGTCGTCGAGAACCTGTGTCGGATTACCCGTAAAAGTCCGGGTCGTTTTCTTCTCCTTTATCTTCTTCGCAGAGATGGTGTTTGGAACTTCATCTTGTCCAACTGATGACGGAACAGCAGCCAGTGTGGATGCCTGATTCGTATTTATTTTTTTCAAAGGAGGGAGATCGTATCCTTCCGACAACGCCATAGCAATAGCGTGGTCGTCCGCAGTTGAGTCATCCACTGGGCCAGAATTTTGTTCCTTCGTGATCTCTTCTGTTACAGTTGGAGCAAAATCATTCGCTCTTTCTCCTTCTTCTGTTACAGTCGCGATTGTGAGAGTTGCCGTCGTCGTTGTCGTCGTTGTCGTCCCCGCCGCCGTCGTCGTCACAATTTCATCTGATATTTTTTCTCCCTGGCTCGCTTCTTTCTGTGCCTCTTCTTCTTCGATTTTTTCTTCTTTCATCGGCTCCTCCGTCGTAGTTAACGTAAGATTCGCGTCCATCTCCTCAACTTTCGGTGGTAATACTTCCGCAGGAGCAGTGCTCGTTTCCACGACGGCAGCCCTAGTGTCTCGCGAACCCTTTCTTCGAGGTACATTCTTCAGTATACCGCACGCTTTCGAGAGTGCGCCAATCGCGCGCACGAGAATCGATTCTGAACCTGTCCACAAATGTTCGATGATATCCGCCTCAGTAGCTTCCCGCATGAAAGGTTTATCGGACTGCTCAGGTTGTCTCAAGAAGTACTTGATCTTGTCGAGTGTTACGACAATATTCTGTAATCGCGTTGCGACGACACCGTAGGTTTCAGCCTTTGCCCCTTCTAGATTATACTTCACTCCCTTTTGCATGGGCAGATTGCACAGCGCCTCGGGAAGTAATTTCTCCTCCAATTGCACATATCGCAAAATCAAAGATGCCCACTTTACGAGCCAATCTGGTGCTCTTTCACCTGAGAGGGTATTCAATGCGGAATCTCGAATGCCATAATCAGAGAGGAGAGCTAAATCTTCATCAGTCAGCGGTTCCGAGCACGCTCGACAGAGCATAGCGTTTCGATGCAAAAAGTTGTGCTTCTCGTTCATCACCGCGGTAAACGTGGAACTCCCCGCGTAAGAAAGAAACGAGCCACGGCAGTTAGGACTCGAACACAAACAAATAGCCGCTCGAAATTCTTTCTCGCTTTCCGTCACACACGAATAATCCCAGCACAACTCTTCGCCGCATTCGATCTTGGAGTTGGTATAAACTCCTATTGAAAGCTTCCCCTCGTGCGAAATTACCGTGGTTTGACAATTCCCCGCACAAGAATGTGACATTCGAGAAGCAAATTCGCATTCATGCATGGCTTCTACGAATACCGTATCTTTACCTCGAACATCATCTTTCGGTCTCTCCAAAGTGATATTAAAAAACGAGGGAAGCTCTTGATTGGGATTGCGCTTCTTCATCGCGTCGCAACGTTCGTACCATCGCCAGGGAGAATACATCTCGCCGAGATAATGATTAACAAACATACCCGGTTGTAAACCTTCTTTACGGATGCAAACCACACCTACGCCTTTTGGATGCAATCGATAATGCCGCCGCAAAGTTCGCGGATCGATCTCTTCTCCTTCTCCTTCTTCTTCTTCTTCTTCGTTCTTCACTTCCGCTCTATTTTTAGCGGAAACAATGTCGACGTTCTCGTCGACGTCCATTGCCGTCGCCGCACCGTTCGTTTGAGTTCGCTCCGCATCGATTCCATCGGTAGGTCCCTCTTCAGCCGGCAATACACTTTCTTCGAAACCGCTGTTGTTAATATCGGCAGCAGTAGTTGTGGTGGTAATGACTTCATTGTTCCCGCTCCTGGTAGTTCGACCTGATTTTGAAGCAGCGCTTGTGAGCTGCTGCGCTTGTTCGCCCGTTTGTTGCGGATCTTTCGCAGATCTCTTCCCGTCTTTTGTGTGCACTTCGGCTTCGTCAATCTCTTTAATTGCACGAATCAAACACTCTGCCGCACCTTTTGTTTCCACATCCCGTTCTCTCTCCGAGTCTTCCGCGAGATTTTGCGCAGCTTTCTCCATGTCCCAACCTTCTTCATGTAACGCGTGCACCTTTGGCATGAGCTTTTTCGTCAAAAACTTTTCTCGTTTCTTGATATTTTCTGGTCCCTGATATCCTTCTGCTTGCGAAACTGCCGCCAGAACCGCCGCGCGAGTGTAACAGTCCATACCCCATAAATGCCGAATCTCGATATCTTCGCCCAGTTTCAAGGGCACGTGATTCGAAACATCTGGTCGCGCCCACTTCGCCCACGCCGGTAACTCTTCAAAGCTAAGCGTTTGCGGCTTTTCAACATCGGTCGTACCGTTGATAGCCCCGTTCGTGTTGCAATAATCGTGCGTACCATTAATCGTCTCCTCTTTCGCCGATGACTTTTGTGATGGACACAGTGGAACACGATTTTGTCGGTGCGCGTCTAACACGTCTTGGAACTCCTTCGGAATCGGCGGAATGTCCGTCCACCCGGGTGGTAAAGACGTATTTAACTTTTCTTCGATATATTTCGCGTCCAGTTCTGGCATATCCGGCGCCGGTTCGTACTTCTTTAAGGCTTTGTAAGGAATCGGTTCGAACGGCGTTCTCCTCCACGTCGGCGTGGTGAAGTACGGTTCCGTCGATTCGGCTTGCCGCAAAAGGTTCACGACGTTTCGCACGAACGGCGAAACCTGGTTGAAGACTGCTTTCTTCCCTTTCTTCTTTTTCTTCGCCTTCTTCACGTCTGTTTCTATTGTCGTTGTCGTCGTCGTCGGTGCTTCTTCGTCTCCTCCTTCTTCCTCTTTGTTCATTTCACTTCTTTCCTTCTTTTCCTCCTCCCCGGGGAAATCTTCTTCTTCCACTCGCTGTTGCTGCTCTTCTTCTCCTCCTTCTCCTTCTCGCGTCTCTTCTTTCTCCGCTTCTTTCGTTGCATCAGGAAGAGGGGGAGAAGGCTCCGCGCCGTTCAAAAAGGACCCCTGAGTCTCCATCTTTATCAAAGCGCTCTGCAGAGCGCGCTGAATTTTTGAAAACTTTGTGTGTCTGTCTGGCCGGCTGTCGCAAAAAATTCAAAATCAAGCCAAACTTTTTTGTTGTTTGTTTTGGAACAAACACACACAAAACTGAACAAAAAGCCTTCGCAAAGTTGCTCGCAACGTAACGTAACGCGACAGCGATGGGGAGTGGTAAGAAAAAGAAAAAGAAGAACTCGAATCAGAACAACAACAACAACAACAACAATAACACTCCGCAAAGTGCCGCTCGCCAAACTTCTAATGACGCGGCTTTGGCGGACACACCAGAAACACCGAAATTTATTGAAGACCACTTCACTCGTCAAAACGAAATTCAAAAGTCTGTCGAAGTAATAACAAACTCGCCGTTTCCATCTCCTATACTCTCACCAACGCCTACGCCAGCAAAGAAAGTGGTCCCGAAATCAACACTAAATGAGACAAAGTCAACCGATTCAATACCAGCCGAAGCAGAGATAGAAGAAGAACGAGATGAAGTCACTGAAAAAAAGTTGCATTTTATTCACGAGGCAGAAGAAAATACGACAACATCAACAACAACTGCGGTTACTTCACCTTCACCGTCGCAAGCGAGTGTGGGGACCAAAATTGATAAAATCGAGAGTCGAATAGCGGCAGATCCAATACATTCGCAAAGGACACAAACGACTACGCAGACATCCACGACGCTTCTTTTGGAAACGAATCGAGACCTGCGCTCGGCACTCGCAGACAGCATAAGCGAACTCGCCTCCCTGGAAGAGGAGAACGAGCGATTGAATGAACAAGTACGGAAAGAAATAGATATAGAGCGTCCAAAACTGATTGCTGAAGCGTGCGAGGACTTGTCGGAGCGATTGCAAAGAGCAGAAGTGGCGATTGAAAGAGAGCGACGAGAGGCGACGAATGGGAAGTTTGCCTTGACAGAGTTACACGCAACCAAACAAAAGCTCGCGGATGCGTTACAACTAGTGAAAGAGAGTAGAAAGAGTAACGCGAATAGCGGTGAAGAAAAGGCGAACGAAAACGAGGAAATGACAAATGTAGAAACAGAACGAATACGCGTCATGAAGGAAGCGTTGGAGAAAGCCGAAGACAAGGTGCTGGTGATGTTTGCCGATTTGAGTGCGACAAAGGTTGAATTAAATCGTCTTCGAGAAGAAAATACTGAATTAAAAACGAAACATGCGCTCTTGGAAACTAAACTGGAAGATATGCATAACCAGAGAGAGCAAGAGAAGGGAAAGGAAAAGGATTCTGCGCCAGATACAAACGACACGCGAGGGAATGTAGAACACCGCCACGAACATCAACACCAAATAATGATGTCTCCGCGAGCGGTAAAAGAGGAATTAGAACTCGCAAGTCTCATGAAGAAGAACGCGGAGATGCGAGATAGAGAGTCGCACAAGAAAATGGAGGAAGCTGAGAGACAAAAGGACGCGGCGGTGAAGGTTGTGGAGAAATTGCGGACTGAGAATGAAGAGATAAGACGCGAGAACGAGAAGTTGAGACGACGATTTCTTCTCGAGCAAGATAGTAGTAACATCGGTCAAGACGTGGAATTAGCAAGGAACGATAAAGTCCATAGCGGTACTGAGAGAGCAGAAAAGATAAGCGAGAAAACATCTGTAACGAAGAAAGTTGCAGTCGTCGTCGCGAAGAAGCGGGAGAGACCAAGCGTATTAAGACTGCCGAGCTTTGCGTGGTATTTCATATCGGGTAGCGATAAAGCGCCGGAATTCCGCATCGAGGAAGATGATAGTAATTAGAATTGTGTACTCAATAGTAAGTAGCTTCAAAACTTTGTCTCACTAGTAAACTAGCTACAGTACGCTTACTTATTACAACCACGCACACACACACACATGCACTTCAAGCCGTTTCTTTTATTTGTGGAGCTGTGTTGATAACACATACGGGGATGCACGCGTTTGCGACGACATATTTGCAAACACTTCCGAGAAAGAATTCTGCAATGCCGCTTCTGTTGTGCGCAGCCAACGCGACGAGAGTGTATACTTTCCCCGAGAAACGAAGGCATCGTTCGCAAATGATTGACGATATTGTTTTATTCGACATCTTTGCCAACTCCACTGCTTCCACCGAAAACGCGACTTCATTTTTCTCACAAATCTCCCTGAACCATCGTTCAATAGAGAGTTCAGTTGCTTTGCAACGCGAGGCGTTCTGTGACAAAGTGCTCGAGTACTCGCTCACTTCCTTCCTCGGTATAATCGTCAAGAAATGAATACTGCTTTCCTTCGGCTTGATCAAATGCTTCAACACAAACTCTGTTGATATCTTCGAGTGCTGGTGAGAAGCGATATCGATAGGAACGAGAATCCTTCTCTCCTTGACGGTCGCACATACCGGCTTAATGCTCACTTCTTCGGTTGTTTTAATAACAGGCGCTTCATTATTATCCATCGCGCGTCTTCAGCGTCTCCTTTGGTACGTTCAAGTAGGTTCGTCGCGGCGCGCTCACAGGACGCAAGAAGCAGCAGCGATATTTTGACGTCTTTTGTGTTCGTGTATTTTTATTTCAAGTGTTTTTCGATTTTTCAAAAGTGCGAGTTTATTACACGCGCGACGACCATCTATCCCCAAGTTGTATGTGTAAGTAATAACATTTGCGCTAAATCCTATTTTCGTATAGTATTTACAAAACTCCAAAGAATGGGTTCTTCAAGGCGTTATCGATTTCTATTCCAGCCTGTTGGAGTTCCGCGAGCGATATTTTTTCCTTTGGCAAATGTAAAACGTCTTCGCCGGCGTCGTTCTTCTGCTCGCAAAAGCCGCACGTTTTCAAAAACACGTCGCCATCGAACGCTTTCACTCTTTCCGAAAAAGCTTTGCCGTTTACTTTGAGTGTTCTGTATTTTTCGTACGCCTCGTCGCTCCGTTCGCATTCAAAATTTTTCGCGATGTTACCTAGATAAGCTAACAGCGTTTTGTAGCACCTTTCCACGCCAGCGGGATCGGTATCGTTGTGCTTCTTCTTCACGTCGACGAGTTTTTTTCGCAAATTCTCCGCGAGTTGCACGGGGCGCACGACTCCCACGCCTTGTTTTTCTTTTCTTTCCACCTCCTCTTTCACCTTTCGCGCCTTTTCTTCGTTTCGTTTCTTCTCTCGCTCGATTTCCTCCGGCGTCAACTCTTCCGGCAAACCGAGTTTCCTTCGTCTCTCTTTCTTATCTTCCTCGAGTTTCACTCTAATTTTCTCACGAGCTTTCTCTTCTTCTTGTTTTTCTATTCGTCGCAGCTCTGCGTTTCGTTTGAACTGCAGCGCTTCTTCTTTCTTTTTCGCCTCTAAGAGTTCCTTTCCAGACCGTATGCGTTCTTTTTCTCGCACTTTTTCCAACTCTGCTTCTTCCTTCTTTTTCTTTTCGGCGACATCTAAGCGAAGTTTCTCCGCAGCCACGCGCGCTTCTTCTTTCGAAAGTTTTTTCTTCACCGCTGCCGCGGCTTTCTTCTTCGAAACGAGCAGTTGTTCGTCCATTCCTTGGTCGTCTTGGTGTTCGGCGAGCCATTGCACGCACTGCTCGACTGAATCCGACTGCGTCGCGAATAAAACGCGCACGCATCGATTGTGCGCAAATCCCAGCTCCTTTAACTTTTCAACCATCTCTTTCGAAACTTCTGGCTCAACTTTTTCGTCGTCGTCGTCGTCGTCGTCGTCATCGTCGATGATCATGACGTCGTCGTCTTTACTTGAGCTTTTCTTCTTGAGAGGCAACCCGGCATCTTCGCGCATGTCGTTCTCCATCTTTCGAAACTCCTTGGCCGTTTGTACCACGTTGTCGCTCTCTTCGCACGGAACGAACACGCTGTGACCTTCGTTAAAGTTCGCGTGCAATTTCTGTTCCTCTAGGTTTCTGCATCGTTTCCCGCACTCTCGACACTTCATCGTTTTTATTGTTTCCGTTGACTCTGCAAAATCAGCGTGACCGGTCATCTCCCCGTGTGTTTGACACTCCTCCACGCTTTTCAAAAGAAGGCCGCAGACGTTACACTTGAGCGAAACCGCCTTCGCAGCCGACGACATTATTACTCGTTATTCACTTTTTCTTTTATCTTTCTTTCCTCGTTTTATATTATTATACGTTTGATAATAGTATGTAGTTGTTGTTAGTGAGTACCTGCTGCGTGTTTTTTGTATCTCCCGAGAGAGGGAGCTTCGATTTTGACGCATCCCCTACTTTTTTGTTCCTCCTTCAACGTTTCACAATAAGATATAAGAAACGAACTTCTTCTGTTTCTTGAGCTTATTCAAACTAAAACAGACTGTGCATATTTAAATGGAGTTCTCTTCCGCAACATCATCATCGACAGTTTCATTCGAGAACGCGACGGTTATTTTCCCTTGCGTGACGCACGGCAACGTCGGACAACTCGCGGCTGATTTATTGATTTTCAATCTGAAGCTGAAGTCAATCGGCGTTTTGTATCACCCTGATGTTCTTCCAGTTTGCGGCGCAGATCCATTTTCAGAGAATAACGAAGGGACGCCTGCATCGAGTTTAGAGATTTATGCGAACGAGGATGTGAGTTTAGTCGTCGTACAACAAAGAGGAGAAGTAATAAAAGGGTGTCAACGTAAATTTGCTCGAGAGGTGACGAGTTGGTTGAAAATTAAAAGATTTAAGAAGGTTCTTTTACTCGCATCGTTACCATCGACGGTTGGAGAGAAAGATAGCCAAATAGGCGGCACGATATGGCGAACGATCCAAACGCCGAACGTGGTCACCGAAAGTTATCCAAAAGCACAAGGTGAACGTGAAAGCAGCAGCATTGGTGATAGCGTCGATGGTAAAGCACCGATACGGCCTCTGGAATTTGAACAAATTCCAGAGGATTTAAAGAATAGACGCATTCCACCGTGGACATTCGTGTACGAGTGCATTAAGCAAACGCTGACAACACAATTTCTAGTCGCTTTGTGTTCCGAGGGCGATAACAGCGTAGATGCGGATAGAATGGCATCTCGTGCTTTAGAAATGATAGACAACGTAGGCTTATTCAATACGGCTGATTTGCTATTGCCGACGAACGAGTTACGGTGGGCGACGCCGCCGAGTTGGAAGAGAGTCTACGGCTCGTTGATTAAACGAAGCGTATTTGCATAAAAACTTAAAAATGAACTAGCTACAGTACGCTCACTTATTACAACCACGCACACACACACACATGCACTTATTGTTATACATTTTTTGAACGCTTAGATTGCCATTCTTTGTTGAATTCCTCATTTTCGTCTCTCTGAAAAGACACGCGGGAACAAAACAGGTTTCCTCGTCACAACTCACAAAAAAAGAACGCACAAAACGCGCGCGTATTAAACACACACGGATACGTTTAGGAGTACCACAACGAAGGAGGACATCGTCATCGTCACACCTTTCACTACTAATTAAAAACACTCGAGTTGACCGCCTTTAGCAGCAGCAGCACAAGCCCCTTCGTCCCAGGGACACCCGTTTTTTGCGCGCATTTACACTTTTGGGTAATACGGTTGCGGAGATGCTGGGTAAATGTGCCCTTGAGGAGATGCTGTAGCCGGTTGGTAAGTGTACCTCTGCGGAGGTGCTGTAGCCTGCGCAGGAGCCCATTGTTGAGGCTGAAAAGCGTATGAAGCCGGCATAGCCGGCACCGAAGGCCCGTTGCTGTGTATCACATGGTGCGTGACTTGTACCTGTGGCGGCACCCGCTTCTTCCTACAAATTACCTTCCATATAAAGCCAAAACAGCAAAGCAGGCATGGTATGAGAATGCCAAAGAAAAGCCCCATGTTGAGAGGGGAGCAGTCCCCACCACTGCAGGTCTTGCTCCTCTTATTTATTTCCTCCATCGCCGCACATGCGCACGTCGGTTGCATGGTGTCGTCGCACTCGCACTCGTCCGCGTTCATGTCGTACAATGTGCCCTGCAAGCTCGATTGAACAGACTTGAGATTGTAGGTGGTGGAGTCCGGATCTTGGGGCCCGTCGATGGCCCACGAGTAGTTTGCAATGTTCGCGTCTGTGCAGCTGGCGTAGTCGAATTTGCTTTCACTCGAGCCGCACTTGGATTCGGGTTTATATTCGCCCATGCTCAGTCTCAAAGCCTCGAGCGCGCATGCGTCGAGCGAGGCGGGTTCGCACCAACCCGTCGAACGGGCCAGGAGCTCTTCCTGCAACACGCCCTCCTTGCCCTCCGGCTCACAGTCGTCCCAGCATCCTCCCTCAACGCTATCCGTATTGCACGAGCCGCAGATGCCCGAGGTTGCGCACCAAGGCACCGGCCAGTCCGTGGTCGTGCAACCTGATAACATCTTTCCATGGTACGTGTACGTCTCTCGGCAGGTACACCCCCTCTGGGTCCTGGTGGAACCGGTTGGATCTGGAACTTTATTCTGGAGCAGGTCGCAAACGGTGGCATCCACCCCGGCGACTCCCATCATGTGCCACGGCTCACGGGTCTTGTCGTACACTGGAGCAACAACCGTGGTCATCGCCCCCCAGATGCTGGGAATCGACTCGTACGGCTCAGACCACGAGTAGCCTTCGACCTTGTTGAGAGTCTTGAAGAGGGCGTAGTACTTGTAGAAGGATATCATCGAGCGCTGCAGACCCGACTCGTCGCCGTCATTCGCTTGGGTGTAGATGGCGCCCGTCTTGCACGAGAGGTCTTTGAGACCCTGCGCGTCCACACCATCGCCGAGGCCAACGACAAAGAAGTGTTCGTCGCTGTGAGTGATCTGTCTATCCGTGATGGTACTCGTGGGGTTGCCGTCTCCTGTCCATTCGCCGTCCGTCACCAAAACGTAGGTTGTGTGACATCCCGCGCCATAGTTCTTCTCGTTCGAGTCGTCCACGAGCTTGAACGCCCTTTTAAACCCGTCAAGCATGTTTGTGCTTCCGCTGGGGCTGAATCCATCGATAAATCCGGAGAGAATCTCCTTAAACTCCGGCATGGCACGGGCCAGGGTGGTGAGATCGGCATAGGTACTTGCGTAGCTGTTGAACTCGACAATACCGATAAAATCGGCAAACGTGGTCGCGTCGAGCACGGCCTTCGCCGCTTGCTTGAGCATGTCGATGCGATTGTATTGGGACATGCTACCAGAGGTGTCCAGGATTAGAACCACGTTCTTGGGTCCGGTGGCGCCGGTCATGTGCCAGGGGCGGATGCGGGCATCGTAGGTGGTGCCACACGTGTCCTCAGCGATGTCCTCGTCCCAGACGATGCCCGGAAAGTTGATCAGGACCCCGTCCTTCGACCCGTAGAAGAGCCATTTCGCGTCGCCCAGCTCAATCATGCTGTCGTACAGACTCGTCAAGTTGGCGTTGATGTGATTCGCTTCGCACGCGGTGCGTTTCACAGAGTAGTCGCTCGCGCCAAGGTTCGGGGAGGTCTTGATGACGCTGTTCCTCGTGTCGATCGTCCTGCCCGCGTTGCACCCGCAGCCTCTGGAGTTGCCATAATTAAAGTGGCAAAACGGCTCGCTAAGCTCGGCACTGCACGAGGAGTAGATCTCGCACGTCGAGTTGTCGAACGTGCCGGTGTTGATGTCGACCGCGGCGGTCTCGAGGCTCAGCTTGAATTCGTCCAAAGCATCCTGCTTGTGATCCAGAGCGGCGTTGAGATCCGCCTGCGTCGCTGCCGAGGCAGTGCCTGCGAAGATATACAGCGCGAGCGCGAGAGAAAGTCTCATTTTCTTCCACGCGTTCCCCCAACTCTCGCAAACTTCCGCAACCAACACCCCCCACCCGCAAACTATACTAAGGTCCGTAACTTCGGGAACTTCTCGCGACTTCGGGAAAAACGACGACGAAAAAAATCGGTTTCTATTTCTTGACTTACGAGTGGAGCCGAAGGCGACTTTCGTTGATTGAGATGATTAACGGGGTAGAGGTACTTTTGCAATCTCATCGGGTGATAACTTTAGGCGGGTGTAGGGTAATTTTTTAGGGTTTAGGGTTTAGGGTTTAGGGTTTAGGGTTTAGGGTTTAGGGTTTAGGGTTTAGGGTTTAGGGTTTAGGGTTTAGGGTTTAGGGTTTAGGGTTTAGGGTTTAGGGTTTAGGGTTTAGGGTTTAGGGTTTAGGGTTTAGGGTTTAGGGTTTAGGGTTTAGGGTTTAGGGTTTAGGGTTTAGGGTTTAGGGTTTAGGGTTTAGGGTTTAGGGTTTAGGGTTTAGGGATGG